>NW_020172781.1:1267828-1291979 GCF_003031525.2 Neophocaena asiaeorientalis asiaeorientalis | reverse complement strand
AGAAAGAAGGACTGGGGGGGGGAGGTGAGTGATTTTTTTTTTTTTTTTTAGTTCGAGATTCAATAGCGTTTTGGAGCAATCTTTACGACGATATGGAATTCTCAGATAGAACTCTAAGACTATAGCTATCAGATACTTCGCAGTTATCTAACAGCAACACAATGCTCTGTAATAAATAACACAAAGCTTCAGCAGCGTATAAGAATCAACAGTCATTGCTTGTGTGTCTGAGTGAGCAGCTGGGCAACTCTGTCAGTCTCGGCTGGGACTGATCACATGACGGCGGTTGGTTGGCAGTTAGCTGGGGCATCTGGGGGGCCTTGGTTCCACTCCACTTGCCTGTCCTCCTCCAGTGGGCAAGCTTGGGTTGTTCTCATGGTGACCGCAGAGGCGGGGTGGGGGAGAAAGGGAGAGAGAAGAAACACACGAGGACTCTTGATGCCAAAGCTCAGCTAACCATCATTCCTACCACAATCCACAGGTCTAAGGAGACCATGTGGCCAGTCCAGCTGGAAGACATGGGGAGATAGACTTTTCGTCTCTAGTGAGAAAATCTACAAAGGAACTCATATGGCCAAGGGCATGCAGACTAGGAAGGGCAGAAAAGCAGGGCCATCAATAAATGCTTATTTCCACATATACTCTCTTCCTCCAATGGGAGGAGAGCTGTGATCAGACTTTCAGTGAAGAAATTTATTAAAAGTGTTTCTGATTTCAATCCCAAATACTACCTTGAGGCCAAAGTCTGGGGGGTGGGGAGTCGGGCCTTTTAGAATTTATGGAGTTGGGGGGAAGAAGGAGGGTTGACCTTCCCCAAGCAAAAATGCCGATCCATGTGCCTTTTTCTGCCGTTCACAGGGATCCCCTCAGTTCCTGGAGTAACAGAAAAAACACATGGGGTGTGTATGTAGTGCATACTTCCTCTTGGAAAAACAGAAAAGAAAAATCTTATGGCTTTGATTTTCTAATGTCCTGTTATTTCATTAGCATTGGGAACAGAAATACAAATGAATCAAAATTCAGGAAGATGCTCAACTCCCCTGCTTGTATTTTAAACAGAATATATTCTGGGCTATGACTTCTATAGAGATACGCACAGTTTTCCACAATGTAGGTACTTAAGGGCTATAGGACGCTTAAAAAACCATTACTCATCACTACTCTTCACTTACCTACAAGCCTACATAAGAAACTGGTTTCTTGGATGGGCCATGCTCTCTCCCACCCCCAGGCACTCATGTCGGCTGTTCCCTCTGCCCAGGGTACCTTGTGCATCCCAAACACCATCTCCATCCCCTCAGCCTTCAGGTAACTCAGCCAGATCATCACCATTTCTCAGAAGCTTCCCCTGACCCCTCAGTCCACGTAAAACCCTTCTAAGCTCCCATATCACCCACCACATCCTCCAAAACACTTCGTACCCTTAGCATCATTAATTGTCTGTATTTCACACTCACTTATCATATCCATAACAACAGGAACCCTGTGTGCCTGTGCATTTACGTATCTCCAGCACCCAGCTGTGTTTGTCCTAAGTTGTTTGCTCAATTAATATACATTTCTAGTCCCACCTGTATGAATTTATTGTCGTAAAAACAAAACCTCAAGGGGAAGAGGCTTGACGGTTCCAAGTCTCTAAAAATGAGCAAAGGGGGAAAAACATTTTTAACAAAGCATGTTTTGACAAGTACCTCTTAAGTTTGCATTTTCCAAACCTCGTTCCCTTGCCTGGATCACCTTTCACTGCTTCCCCAATTCTTGCTCTAATACCCAAACCAGGGAAAGGTCATAATTCACAGGAGTGATATTTGCAGATTAAAATAAAAACAGCCACGTTCTGCGAGTAACGCTGACATTTGGCAAAACGTCTCAGCCAGAAAAATATGTGAATGTCGGATGCTTCGCAGGACACGGCCAGATTCCTTTTATTCCCCCAGAAATATAACAGGGCAGTCCACATTCTGGTTTGGATGTCTTCCCACTTTCTGGAGTAAAGGGAAATACAATAAAAACCTGGACGATGAGCTCATGGACTCCTCCATTTGTCAAGATGTATCTCTTCTAAGTGGCTCTCTTTTAAAGGCTTGAGATGCTTCCAAAATATTTATAAAAAGCAGCAGGGCTCTTCAAGGTTGGGAGGCAATCACAGACCTCCAAGAAAGGGAGGGAGAACAAGGTTGCTTTGCAACCTCCGGCAAGAAGGGGCTGGGAAAGGGTGTCAGGTCTGAGCCACGGAGGGAAATTGGGAAGCACGGATGCACTCACTTCCGGGTACCACCGACTTTTCCTCTGGAACCACGCGCTACCAGAGTTAACATTTGCCTTTGAACCTTAGTCACCTGGCTGGTGACTAGGTCTGGAGGGTGAGGACTGGTAAATAATACCTGACACTTAATACCTAAACCGTGTTCTTCTCCTAAATCTTTTTTCCTTCTGTATTACACATGTTCAAGAGAATATACTACTAGCTATAAAGAAGAAAATTGTAATATATTGCCTATTACCTTACGACCCCAAAAGAACTTTTAACATATGTCTTTCTTGTCATATTCAAGTGCGTGTGCGTGTGTACACACACACACACACACACACACACATTTATTCTTACAAAAATTAGGTATTATCACATGTACTGCTTTGCCAACTGACTTGTTTGTTTTATTCATTTTTTTTAACACCAGTAGACAGACGGATGTCCTGCCTTCTACCACCTGTGTAAATCTGGAGCCATCACTTAAACACTCAGAGTTTCAATCTCGTCGTCTCTAAAATGATGATAAAAATAGGTACTAACATAATACCTAGCAAATGCCCAGGACATAGGGAATATTATATATGTGTGTGTGTCCGTGTTTCCATGTAATTAGGTTGTCTTTTTCTATATCAGTTTTAAAATCCTACATAAAATTCTATTGTATAGATAACTGGTTTAATAAACCATCCCTTTCTGTCAAATATAGGCTCATTTAAAACATGTTTAAAATTCTTTGGCATATTTTGCCTCATTTTATTCTTATAATATCCTTGTGGAATTGGTATGAGGAATGTAGATGATAATGGCTAATCTTCCACAGTAAGGATTAGCGAACATTTTCTGTAAGGGGCCAGATGGTAAATCTTTTTGGCTTTGCGGGCATTAGGGTCTCTGTCCCGACTACTCAATTCATCCCTTGCCATGGAAAAGCGGCCATAGACAAAACATAAACAAATGGCCGTGACTGCGTTCCCATAAAATGTTGTTTACAAGAACAGGTGGTGGGCAAATTTGGCCAGTGAGCCATAGTTTGCCAATCCCAGTATACCGAATGGCAGGCCCTGTTCTAAGAGCACCTCCTGGGTAATCTGATTTTATTCTCCCGATGACTTTGGAGGGGTAGATCTGAGTATTATACCCACTGCAGATGGGAAGACTCTACAGGGTTACAAAGCAGATACATGACTGGGTCAGAGCTCACACTCATTTTTCCCCAACCGCCTGTTCATCCTGCCTCTCCCTTCTTAATTCTACTCCCTGCCTCTTGAGACCTTTCTCCAAATTGAATCCCGCCATCAATTCTTCACCAACCTGGGACAAACTGCAAAGTCTTGGTTTATAAGAGCAGCAGCAGTGACAGGCAAGCCCTCTGATTCCATGCTTCCAGGGCAACGGCACACTCGGTTAGGAAGTGCCTCTGGGAGCGGGGCTGGGGGGATTGCAAACCCTGTTTTCAGACCCTTCCTTATCCACTCCAGCAATAAATTCCAAAAATGATTCTGCTCCAGACCCAATGATGTCAAGATTTTCTGCTTTTCTGTGAAGCTCTGGTCTCAGAGATCAAAGTTAGAGGCACAGCCCCTGGGGACCCAGTGGAGAACTTCCAGAAGGATTCATTCACATCCAGTAGGAACTTGCAGCGACCCCAACTCACATGTGTGCCTTTTATTCTCACCAACAGCCTCTGAGCAGTTCTCTGCAGCCGGGCAGGAGAAAGTCCCTGCGCTTTCTCTTAATTTATTGCCCAACGAGGTAGGGTTAGAACTTCGGCAAGGACATCTTGCACAAACCCATCTGAGAGTTTCAAAGTTCCAAGGAAGGGTCAGGCAGCAGCCTTCGTTTACATTTTCCAAAATGCAACACCCAATGGGTTTCTATCCCGGAAAGGAAAGAGGCACCATAGGAAGGCTGTTTCTCTCTAGTCAGTTGGTCCAATTGATGACAGGAGGTGACCGCAAAGTGTAAATGTCACAATTAAACCCTGTCTAGATGAGGAAACTAATCACAAAACAGTAAGTCTAAACTTTAGTCTTATAACTACTCACTTAGGTGGCCTCTTAAGAGTCAGGCATAAATCTTTAGGCAAACCTGGGTTGTTGGTTTTTTTTTTCTCTCTCACTCTTAGGTTTATAGATTGGTGAACAACTTCAATTTCATTGTGTGTTAATATCTATGGGTTAAGAGGAATGAGAAAACACTGAGAACCAAAGGATGTTTCCAACTTGATGTAACGTTTTTGCAAAAAATAATAATGATAAAAAACAGGAAAAAGAATGCGTTGTGGTCAAATGAGTTTGAGAAATGCTGAATTGTCTTTACCTTTCTGAAAACTCACGAAGTACATTAGCGTAATAAAGGCTCTGAGAAGTCCTGTAGGACACAAAGATACTGGTGGCCCTTTGTTTAACCCAGCATTTTCTATGAAATGTGCACATGGCAAATACTAGCGTCCCACCAAACTAGTTCAGCGGAACGCATTTTAGGAAATCTCATTTTAGAGCAATGCTCTTTGCATGGCCAAATGACCTACTGATGGTAGGGTTACAAATGAAGTTTTATCGTCGCCTTTACACTTTCTCTGTATACACCAAAATTTACCCATAGAACATGAATTTCTTTCACAATCAGGAGGGGGAAAAAAGAGTAAATGTGTAGATAGATAAATAGATAGTCGCTATTCACCTCTGTGAAAATCAATAAAGAGAAATCTTGCTAAAATGAAGTTAGGAAGCCAGAAGGGGGAGCTCTCACATACCACTCAGGTCAATACAGATCCCAACAGGAATAGACTGGCCTTGCATCTCTGGCAGAATCCAACAGGAAGTGACACTACTTTCCTCCTGTCAGCAGGAAGAAATAAGATTTTCCCCTTGCCTGGTAACAGCTCAGCCAATGGAAAGCCACTATACTTCAAACTCCCAGTTTCCTCCAATGGATTCTTTGTTTATAACAGCCCCTCCCAATTTCCCCTTCTCCCCTGTAAAAGAGTTTCCCCTCCTTTGAGAATAGAGCTTGCATGGGGTTCTCCATAGCTGTATGTCCCAAACTGCAATTGTTTCCTGCTCCCAAATAAACCCATTTTGCTGGTAAAAATAACTACCTATTTTATTGTTCAAGGTTAACACCTCTGAACCCATTCTAAGAAAATAATCCGAAGTCTGAAAGCAACTTCGTGCTTAAAAATGTTCATCTCCGGGCCAGTTATATAACCAAAAAAACCAAAACCCCATGTACATCCATGCAATGGAATATCATTCAATCATTTTAAAAGGCAATGTCGGAGTTTTTAATGACATAGAAAATACCTATGGTATAATGCTAAGTCAAAAATCGTGGTACAAAAGTATGGTTTTTTCTCAAAAAAAAAAGTGTCCACAGAGAAAAAAATAAGGCAATATGGATTAATCGAGATTATCCCTTAGACAGTTGAACTGTGATTTACTTAACATTTGTCTTCATGCTTTTAGATTTTCTGCAGTAAGCATAAGTTTGGGGGAAAAAACTATGATTTTACAATTTATAGTTTCATCTAACGGGGAGGGGGAAATATATTTGCATGCCAGATTAAATTAATTGTACTATAGCATTATAGTGTCACCAAGCATTCATTATGATTGGCCTGAGAAGAGGGAAATGAGAGAGCTAGGGATTCTTTAAAGGTCAGATCATAGTCTTTCCAGATTAATAGATGATACGGTTACCAGATTTAGCAAATAAAAACATAAGACCCCCAGTTAATTGAATTTAAGATCAATGAATTTTTTTCCCATTTGTAAAAAATGTATTAATATTCTGTTGGAGCAAAAGGAGACTAATAAAATCCATAGAAGTTGGCTATGTGATTACAGATATCTTAGTGACAATATAATGGAGTGATCCTAACAGAAGAAATACACTTGTGTCATGCTTTTACATCGTTGTAAAGGTTTATTTAGTAGCTAAAATATATATGAGATGTATATGATTTTCAAAGAATATTTTTAGATGAGTATGTCCCATGCAATATTTGGGATCTGCTTATACTAAGAAAAATGTTGGTTATTTAAAATTCAAATTTGACTGTACATCCTATTTCTTACCTGGTGACACTATGGGGGTGGGCACATGCCATCTGGTCTGGGAAGATGACTCCCAGGTGGGCGCTCAGATTAGTTTTGATTCCTTCCCATTTTTTTTTACATCACAAAGGTGGGTGGAGGCTGGGTTTAATCACTTGGGTATGTAGCTCCACCTGGGAAAGTTGGATTTCTTTTGCAATTAGGGTTCTTAACCTCTTGTCCATTCATTCAGTCAACAAACCTTGTGGACCACCTACTCTGTACTGGGCACAGTGATGGATGCTGAGGTGGGAGCATGGATGTGACAAATAGGGCAGTTGGTGTGTTTAGGTGACCTTGACCACTTTGGACTCTAGTCAACCTTTCAGGACGTGCTTGTGCCTCCATCATATCGGGGGGCTCCCACTGTCCCATTCTTCCCTGTACATTCAGAAAGAAGGAGAGAGACAATACCAGGGAATGCATTTCCCCCCCACCCCAACACACACACACCATTTTCACTTCCACCATCATGCCTACATTTGAGGGGCTGGAGTAGTAGTAAGTAAGAATCAGGCCACCGGGCTTGACCTTAGGAAGACTGTAAGAAGGGAGGTGGAGGACATCATGGCAAACGTCATCCACATCACAACATAACTTCGAGCATGTCCTGAATGAAGTGGGCACTGGGCACTTTGTCCTCTACGAGGTCAGGGAGCAGGTCTCCTGTGGTCACATGGTCTGAAGGCCAGGGAGACTGGATGCCTAGTCAGACAGAGAAAGGGGGAAGGGGGAGGGTGACTTAGCATGGTTGTCACAAGGCTCTTGGTCAAGGGACAAGCCCCCAGCTAGCTCACAACCCATCTACAAAGGGAAATGGATTAGTGGCTCCCTTTCAATCAGGCTGAGTTACGAGCTCAGCGATTTGTGGGACGTTTACATGAACCAGAAGATGTGTTATCTGATGAAAATTGCTTAATTTAATATCCTAGCTTGACAAGCAAGGAACTGTACCACTTTGGGAGAATCTGCCAGGGTGGATGATTTTTTTTTTTAAGTCCCTGGACATGTTTATCCTCTCCTTACCCATCAAAGAACAGAAAAAGAATTTGGGGGTCCGGTGGGCAGTCTGCCATGGGGCCGTGGGCCCAGGGAGCCTCAGAATATCCACTTTCATTGCATGACCCAAAGGCAGCCACACTCAACCTGTACCCTGGGATGCGAGTTGGTCTGATGTGAGGTTGTTAGAGAGAAAGCCAGTCTGGATTGTGATTCAGCACAGAGTTAAAATTTTTTCCAAAGACATAAAAACAGAGGTTTACCATGAGGGCACTGTGTTTCCACAAGTTTTTTATTCGTTAATTTCACGCAAAGCTACTGAGGGCTTAACATGCCATTTGCAAATTTAGCGCGCATCAGAATCACAGGGAGGGTTTGTCAATCGCAGGTTGCTGGGCCCCACTGTCAAGAGTTTCTGACTCAGTGGGTTTGGGGTGGAGCCCAAGAATTTGCATTTCTAACAAATTCCCAGGTGCGGCTTCAAACCATACTTTGAGAACAACTGTGCCAGGAACGTGGAAAACAGTGTCACCTGGAATCTGCTTGCCCCATAAGTTCTATACAGGACTGGCTCAAAGTCCCCATTCCGTGCCTTATAGAAACTCAAAGCCCTACCCAGGATGTCTGCCACTTCCAGGGGACTTACGATCTCATTGCAACCTTTCACCTTGAATGTCAGGGATTGTTTAACTTGTTCTGTTTGTTAATCACTATGTTGGTTTTTTTTTTCATACTGTCCACCCATTTATGAATTTTGCCCTTTTCCTTATTTCAGATCAAGCAAAATAAAAACAAAAATAATCTCATAAGATTTCTGGTTATATTCAAGCTTTTATCTAAGACTAAAAGATACCAAGGGGATTTACATTGCAAACATGTAAAACATTTCAGATTGATACTAGACATCCCTGTTGTCCAAAGTCTCTGACCACCCCCGCGCTGGGAGATTGCTTCACTGGCCCTCCACTCTATGTGGCAGCCTGTCCTCACAGCCTTCCCCCAGGTCCTCCCTCTGTTTCCCCTTCCATCTCTTCTTCTCATCCCTACCCCACCCCACCTCTAGGCTCCACCTCCTGGAGCTCCAAATTCTGCGTACTCCATTTCACAGAGGATCCCGTTCTCTCTAGCTTTACTCCCATATTCAGATCCAGCTCCATTTCTGCATATCCAAAGTTGTGAAAGTGCTAAGCAAGGCAAAAAGCCTTTAATTTAGCAGGATGGCCGCTAGAGTCACATACAGTCAACCCTGTTCCCCTCTTTCAAGGGTCAGGAGATGAATAATAGTACAGATCTGTGCCAGGCTGGCACTCTTCGTCTAACAGAGAGATGACCCATGTCACACTATTACACTATTAGTGTGTATTTTCAAGTACTAGAACCTAAGTAACTATTACGGGCTCTGGGATGAAGGTCAGAGGACAGGAGCAACAGCTCTAGCTATAGAAACCATGGAGGGCTTCCTAGAGGAGGCAACACTTAAGTTGAATTTTAAAGGATAACTGGAATTCATCTCTCGTGTAAAGGGGTGAGTGTAATCCCAGAAGAGGGAACAGCATGAGGAGAAAGATACAATTGCTAACAACCTTCTTTAAGGAAATTCTCACACTCTTGTTTTCCCTCCATGTTCATCACCTTCTGTTGTGGGTGACAAGAACCAGTTTTAGGCCTCCTGTTGCACATCCTGTCAGTAGGGTCCAACCCCTTTCTTTAGAATGTGTGAGCACTTAACAGCCATTACTGTTTTCAGCTCTGAAGTTCAGCTCAAATTCCAAGATAGAGAAATCCTTATTTATAATCCCATTACACTGGTGAGCAATTATGGAGCACCTACTATTTAAGAATCTGTGCATGCTGAGCACGTAGGGAAGAGGTATTTGAGACTTAATACCACTCCAAGGGTCTGAAATATAACTGAGGGGGCAAGGCGTCTCCAGTCTTCATAGCCAGTGAGCAGGATATGAAGCTATGTGGTCATCACTGAACCACAGTGCTGTACTCTGTTGTCATCTGTATCATGGAGAGAAACTGTCTTTGGAGATGGAAAGAGGGGGAAGATGATAAAATGTCTGTATATTTATCACAACCCTTTCAGTTGCACATAACAGAAATCCACCACCCCTCCCCTCAAAAACAACATTGTCTTATACAATATTATTTCCAGACAAGAGGATATCAGGCATGGATGGATCAAGGTGATCATCTGATCACTGAACTGTGATCATCTAGATTCTAACTCTCTCTTTTTTTTTTAATTGAAGTATAGTTGATCTACAATTTTGTGTTAGTTTCAGGTGTACAGCAAAGTGATTCAGTTATACACACATATATATCTATTTTTTTCAGATTCTTTTCCCTTATAGGTTATTATAAAATATTGAGTATAGTTCCCTGTGCTATACAGTAGGCCCTTGTTGGTTATCTATTTTATATATAGTAGTGTGTATCTGTTAATTCCAAACTCCCCAATTTAACCCTCCCCGCTTTCCCCTTTGGTAACTATAAGTTTGTTTTCTGTGTCTGTGGGTCTATTCCTGTTTTGTATATAAGTTCCTATGTATCACTGTTTTTAGATTCCACATATAAGCAATATCATATGATATTTGTCTTTCTCTGTCTGACTTATTCACTTACTATGATAATCTCTAGGTCTATCCATGTTGCTGCAAATGGCATTATTCCATTCTTTTTTATAGTTGAGTAGTATTCCATTATATAAATATACCACAGCTTCCTTATCCATTCATCTATGGAGAACTCTATCTCTAGCCTCTGTTTTCCTTTGTTTTAGTTTCCTTCTCAAGCAGATTCATTCCTTTGATCACTCTAAAATGTTAATGCTTCCCTGTTAGAAACATCAGCAGAAAAGAGACTTTCTCTTTCCTGGTAGCTCCATCAAAACTTCACGAACTAACCTCTGAAACCAATCTCCATGGCCAGGGGAATGTTGGCTCTCATTAGCCAGGTCCAGGACACACACCTTCCCATCCTGGGAGACAGTGGTTGCAGCTGACCCTATGTGAGCAACCAGGACTGAGATGGGGGTGGGGGAAGGTTAGGGAGGTGCTCCACAAAAGGAAAAGAAAAGACATCAGACAGGCAAAACCAACAGGTGTCCATCCACCTGAATGTGTAAAATGTGAATTTCTTTCTATCAAGTGTGAGATGTTATCATTACTCTCACAATGAATTGTCATCAGGTCACTCCCTCCAGAGTCCCTGCATGGCAGTGTGAGGTAATGACAAGAAACAGGACCATTGACCTCAGACTCGCAGGTTCATGTCCTAGCCGCCCCACGGAGCACCTGGGTGACCTTGGGTAAACAGGCACAGTAATAGAGTATTTACCTATGAGGTTTAATAAGGATTGAATGAGCATAGAACAGTACCTCAGTACCTCTGCTGTTTTATGTTTTATTTATTTTCATTGCTAAAATGACATGTGCGATTTTATGCATCCATGTGGGTGCATTTTTTCCTGGTTAAAGATCCATACCTTTTATCAGGTTTTCCAAGGGATTTGTGATGAAATAAAAAAAGATCCCTTCTCTTTTGAGACAGCGGTCCCCCAATTTGGACCCACCCTGATCACGCGCGTGAGGAGGTGTTTGCATATAATCGTTCCCACGCGAGTTTCAGTTCTCTTGCAGTTTTTCTGGGCTGGTAAAAATCTCAGGGCTTCTCTGCAAGGCAGCCTTACAGCCCAGAACCAAGCCTTTCGGTGTTTCTCAGGGCTGGCCAGTCACCCGTTTCTCTTCAGTCATATTGGGTTCGTTAGCACAAGACTGGTGTGTTGGATGAATCTTCAATTGCCCAGCTTAAAACAAGAGACGGCCTCCAGACCTCTGAAGAAATAGCTTCGCTGGGCATCCATCACTTTGTCAGATTCCTGAGAACATGAAACACCAGTGCATACTTTGTGGTAGCCCACATTTGAGAGCAGACTGTGTAGGCACACAGCTAAACAGGTCTTCAATTTCAATTAGACACCCCGTCCAGATAAGCCGGGGAGAGGGAGGGAGAGGCAGGGCAGTATTAGGTGGGCGTGTGTGGAGGGGGTGTTTGATGGAACCACGGGGGCTCTGAAATCTCCACCGCTCTGCCCTTTGCCCTTCCATCCCTGCCTCCCCTATCCCCTCTGACTCCCTCCCACTGCCACCAGGGACAGCCCCCTCCTACCACACAATGGAGGGGAGGCGGGGCGGGGCCGAGGGGAGAGGCCTGGAGTGGAGAGAACACCGCACTGGAGGGACCAGCGCAGGGAAAATCAGAGAAGGGCAGGCTATGCTGTCTGCTTCCCACACAGGGCTTTTCCAAGAATTACCAAAACACCCTGGTCCCTTTGGCCTGTCCAGGCGAGAGGACGATCACGTCCAATTCTCCACTCTCTCCCAGAATCAGAATTACATAGCGATGCCCTTTGCTGTGTGGTTTTGCAGGTCTCTGCCGTCTTCCCAGTGCCTAGAACTGTGCCTGGCACATAATACGTGCACATGAAATATTTCCTGGATGAAAGCAAGGCAGAGACACCACCCTCCATAAACAAGGACATGGCATTGTTTATTTAGAATCACTCAGCTAGTAAACACAGACAAATCCAGATCTGATTTCAAGCCTATGGTCATCCCCCTATGTCACATGACCTCTTATTTAAGTCTATACGTATGTTATGAGAATTCTGCCCCGCAAGCCAGGAGCCAACAAAGTAGGGGGCGGGGCGTGCGTGATCCACTAGGATGCTGAAAGAAAATATGAAAACTTCTAGATTAGCTCATCTTTCAAAATTACTACCTATTTCTAGATGTTTTTCAACGTATACAAAGTTTACTACTACAGCAGTGCATATACGGTTCTATATGTAATATATATTCTATATAGGGCATGTTCGAAGATTTCTTAATGATAAGGTACATAATCAAAAAGTGGAAATATCAATAATAGAATGGATGGATTGCAACATATTCATACAACAGAATACTATGAAAATTAATAAATACTGTCACTCCACAACGTGGATGAATGTCAAACATAATATGAGGGAAAAAAAGGCCAGACACAAAATAGTGTATGCTCTATGATTCCACTTATATGACGTACGAAAACAGCCCAAATGAAATTCTAGTGTTAGGAGTTGGGATAATGGTTGGCTTTTTCAGGAAGGTGGGTGGAAACTGGCAAGAGGGACGCTGGCAGAGCATCCGAGGTGCTAGTAAAGTTTTATTTCTTCATCTGGATGGTAAATGCTTGGGTGAGTCTACTTTGTGATAGCTCACTGAGGTATACATTTGTGCCATGTGAACGTTTCTTTATATATATGTATCGGCGAGCACTGATAAAGAGAGTTGATGTAGTAGATGAAAGAGTGCGGCACAGGCTTTGCTACTCCTGCCACAGAACCGTGGGCTCTAATGCCTCATCCCTTGCACCTGATCTGATAATGTCTTGAGTGACTCAACGTGGAGTTCCAGAGCAAAGATCACCTGTTAGAAGAGTCTGGTTTTGCCTGAAAATGGTCAGGCCCTAGAACCCCAGCCCTGCTCAGTCACTGGCAGGACACCCCCTTGGCTGGAATGCTGCAGTAGGTCCTTTATGCACCGCGGCTGGAGGCTGCCGTAGGAGATACTGCTTCCAGCAGAAGGACAAATTCTTCCTTGAAGGGAGTTGCAAGTGGCACATCTCCGTGGCTGCTACGCTGAGGACCTTGGCTGACCTTCTGGGATTTCCAAGGCCAGGTCATAAGGATCCTTGTAGTTTCTGCCTGGGCCTCTTGGAACAAGGGCTCTTGGAGACCTGAGCTTCCGTGTAAGAAGTCTGGCTACCCTGAGATCACCATGCTGTGGGGAAGCCCAAGTTAGCCATGTGCAGGGGCACATGGAGGGAGAGAGAGACGTGTAGGCAACAGCCTCAACTGTTCCAGACACACTATCCTAGACAACGTGACATGAAAAAAGCATCTCAGATTTTCCAGCCCCAATAGAAGCCATATGGAGAGAAGAAACAAGAAACCAAGATGACAGCCACAACCAAAGCCCCAGACATATGGCTCCAGGCAAACGATCCCAGCCATTTTGGGATCTGAGTCACCTCAGCTAAGACCTCAGTTGTTTTGGAACGTGAGTGAGCCCTCCTTACTCTGCCACGACAGAATTTCTGACCCACAAAATCATGAGAATAAGAAAATGGTTGTTTTACTTGGGGAAGATCGGGGGTAGCTTTTTAGACAACAGCAGATCACTGGTACAGTTTATTTAAAAGAAAAAAAAGAACATTTGGAGTCCTTGCTAGTCTAAGCTACGTGGGCACGCAGTTGGAGGGAGGGATAGCGTTCTCACTGAGTAATCAGAACCTCTAGTGCCGAAGGTTTACAAAGAATGCTCGCGATTGTGAATAATAGCACAGCACATTCGTTGTGCTGTTTACCAGCTGTGTGGCCTTGAACATGTGGACTCACTTTGCTGGGCTTCGGCGAGCTCATTAGTAAAATGTGAAAAAATGAATGCGCTTGAAGGAGACAAAGCACCTGAAGCACTTAGCATGTTGCCCCGCACGTAGAAAGTGCTCAGCAAACATTAGTTATCATCAGCGCCGTCAGCGTGAGCTTAGTGCTTCCATTTGGCAAAAGGAAAGAATAAAGCTGCTTCCACCCGTCTGAGTGGAAAGGATCAGATGCGGTTCAGAGGGCTTCAGAGCACACAACCAGCCAGCCACAGAGCCTGCGCTGTCAACTCAGAAGGCCAAATTCTTTCCAGCCACTTCCCTGCCCCAAAGGTACTGGCCTTGGTCCTGTCCAAGAAGGGAAATTGGTGCTACGCCCCAGGCTTCAGACTGCAGAGAACAAATTGGGAAAGATCAGGAATTTCGGGAGGGATCTTGAGAATTGGCACATTTTCCAAACTCAGCCAAAGAGTCTTGGCCAGTAGAAATCTGCATCCCAGTCTCCCCCCCCCCACCATCTCCCCCCAATCCAAGCACCCGTCAGGCCCCATGATCAGCACACCCCGATCCAGAGCCGTGCTACATGACTCCAAGCCGGAGTGTTGATCAGAGTCATATCCTCACATGTCAGAGCCACAGAGCTGGGCAGGACGGCCTTCAGGCACAAGCTTCTCCAGCCGGATCAGCCTTTCTTTAATCCTGGGCAAAACCTCAAATGTGGCTGTGGTACTTTAAGACCCTCTGGTCTGGCTCTCTCACTGTTGAGGTCTGCATGGGGGAAGAAAAAGAAAAAAGCCGGCCAAAGAAGTTGGCTGTAGACAGTATACTCCAGATTTCTGAACTGCTGTCTAATCCTTCTTGCCGGCCTCCCCTCTCAGGGGCATCGCGAGGTTAAATACTGCACTTGGTTATTATTTATTTTGTCTTGTTTTTCTGGCTTTGAGAAGGCAAGTGTCTTAGTTTATCCTCCCAGCAGGAGGAAATGGGATTGGAAATGGCTGTTTATGGCTCATCACATGGATTACAGGTTGCAATGCATCACTGTCACTCCTTGCCTCTATAAGTTGCAGAGCAGGGAAGGAAAAAAATCGTTTCTATTGTCAGAGTGGGGGGATAAGAATAAGGATAATATTAGTTAAGGAAACCAGCACTCATGGAGCCAGGTACCAGGTCAGGTGACAACTGCTTCACACCTGCTGTCTCCCTTCATTCTTACAATAGCCCTGTGACATAGAAACTTTTATGAGCCCTGCTTTACAGAGGAGGAAACAGAGGTTCAGAGAGGGGAAGTGGCTCGCCCATGGTCACATAGCAAATACCTGGCAGAGCCTGGATTTGAATCCAGGTCTTAGACCCCCAACTTGCAAGTTAAATACTCCACTGACAGATATACATTCCTAGCTGTAGTTTGGGCCCCATAAAATGAAAAAGAGTTTTGTTTCACTGCAGAGGACAAGAGACAGATGGATAAAGGTGAATGCCAGAGGGTTGGCATTTCTAGACCGTGTCGGCGGTCTGTGCTGACAGTGATGCAGAATATTTGAAACGGGGACCAACCCCAAATGTAGGTTTTATAGTAACCGGTAGTTTCTTTGCAAAGATGGATGCTTTTATCCCCTCCTTTGCAATGTGACTTTTCAGCTCCCCCAGTGAAAAGGCAGAACCTAGTCTCCACCCCTTGAATAGGAGCTGGTCACGTGACTTGCTTTAACCAATAGCACGTGGCGGAGGCAATGCGATATTCGTTCTGAGCCAGAGCTTCAAGATGCCTTGCAGCCTCTTCTCCTCCTCTGAGAACCTGCCCAGCTCCTCTGAGGCCAATCCCAGGCTAGCTGGCTGGAGGAGAGACTACATGAAGTGTAAAGAAGCCAGTGGGAGTCATCCTAGACCCATCAGCCCCCAGTCAACCTGTAGGTCACAGCGGATGCATCAGAGAGGCCAGAAAACCTCTGGCTGGCTGAACCCTTCCGACTCGCAGAATCACAAGCTCAGTAAATGGCTGTTGTAAACCTCTAAGTCACTATTTATGACACTTGTACAGACTGTTCTGTGTTCAGTGGCCAAAGGATACCACGGTTGTCATCATCACGGTGAGACTCAAATGGGTGGGAGCTTTGGGATCCATTGTATGAAGACATTTGTACAAAACAACAATCAAGGCTGTCAGTTATGAAATACCTACTGCGTGCCAGTACTGTTCTAAGAACGTCACCCGTGCTGACTCATTTAGTCCTCTCCACACCTCTCCGTGGTATTTATTATCAACCCTTTTTTACAAATGAGAAACCAAGGAACAGAGAGGCTAAGTAATTTGTCCAGGGTCACACAGCTAATAGGCGGTACAGCTAGGAATCAAACCCCAACGATCTGGCTCTAGAGTTTGTATCCTTAAAAGCCAAGCCACGCCATGCTGTTCTAGGTAAGCCTACTACTTGCTCCAACTGGCTCCACGGTTTATTATTGACATGAACTTGGCAAGTGAGTTAATTTTTCTGAGACTAAATTTCCCCATCTGTACAATGGGAATGATAATAGCGTCTTCCTTATGGGGTTATCGGGAGATGAAATGAGATAATGCAGACAATGCACCCAGCAGCGTTCAACGAATATCAACCATAATAATAATGAATTGCTATATATATACTTATGCAACTGTTTAATTACAGAAATACTTGATTGCAATAATAAATCGTTCATTGATTTACGTGTGGGTACAGCGTAATTACCAGTCACACTCTTGAATCATACAATTCCAGCTCACGTGATGGCTGCCCCCACAGTTTCTGCCATTCTCAGTTTTGAATCTGCCTCCATCACCAGTTTATTTTCTGGGTTCCAAGGCTGAGTTGTTTTTCTTAAGATGTTCCAGAAATCCACTGAGTCTGCCAGGTATGCTGATGTCCTTCAACAGCCTGAGGAAACGGACGGGCAGAACTTAGCAGGACCTCAGCTGACTTCTCCATCAGCCAGCAGCCTGAGTTCCTGTAGGTGTCCCTGAAGTCCTTGGGTTCAGCCCTTCCTACTCTGTGCCTCCCCAGAAACAGCGTGCTTTGCAAGCCTTATTCAGCCATGGGTTGGCCTCTTATGCGCTCAGATGTTGAGGACTGAAGGACAAATAGCCTCAGAAGCTTCCATTTCAAGCCTCTGGGCCACGTGGAGGCTAGTCGAGGACTCCCAGAATCTCCAGTTTGGCCCCGTGATGACGATTTCACCAGCACCAGGGTTTTCATGGAGATGAGAGCACATTGGCAGCCACCTGGGGAGGCGTCATTGAGCATTCTTGACGGTCAGGTAGGACTTGGACAACGAGACCCAATATAGGGGGAGTCAGAGGGGAGAAGAAGTAGTCTAAACACGTGGTTTCTCTGCTCAACCCAATAACCTCATCACCCCCTCCCCATGCCCTTGGCGCCACCAGCCTAGCAGGCTTGGTAGACAAGGAGATGCGCCTTCCAGATCCTTCTTCAAGGAAGGACTTGCTGTCCAGCTGTAGGGAATGTGGTCAACAGATGACCCCCAGCGGTCAGCCCCCTCAGGTCTCTCTCAGCTGCCGCCTCGCCCAAAGCCACGCCCTTCTAGGGACAGCTTACTGCCACGACTGAGGAAGATGAAAATTATAAATGCCTGGCCAGTGTGGCCTGATACAGGCCACTCAGTGCCTGCTTCCAGAATACCCATGAGACACAGATGCTTAAGTTCTTCCAATCTCCAACCCACCCCACTCCTGCCAAACGAGGTGCCCCTATTTCCTTTGACATGAGTACGCATCCTCCACCCATTTACCCGGGAGCGTAATTCCACCTTGCACGTGCCAGAAAGATCAACATTGTCACGTCAGGCATTACTTCCTCGGGCAGTTTGGGCTAAGAATAGAAACACTAGCAAGTCCTTATTAAACCAGCACCTTGCACAGCTGATCTTATTTTATCTCCACGGCAGCCTCCAGCAAGATGAGATTATCCCCATATCCTACCGAGGAAGAAACTGAGGCTCAGAGAGGTGGAACGAGTTATCCTCAAGGATTCAGAGTTCGTTTTCTACTTCCAAACTTGGCTGCCTGAGCACATTTCTTCCAGAAGACCTGCTCAACAGATGCTCCTTCAGGTAGAATCTTGGGAAAGTGAGGTCAGAGAAAGAACTCAGCCCTGGTGCTAGACAGCCTGAGTTTCAATACCACGGTCATCATGTATAAACTCTGCGACACTGGCCTGTGATGTAACCTCTCTGAGCCCCACCTACCCATCTGTAAAATGGGGGGTGGTGGCAGTTCTTACCTCAGAGTATAAGCTCTGAGGACTGAAATGCTCAAGCAATGCCTGTTACATAGAAAACCTTTAATAAGTGCTGGATGAAATTATTAGAGAATATTTCTTGGAGACGGATTACTCGTACAGTTCTTAGCCAGAAGGAAGTGTTGTGAATCTCAGTTTATGCATCTGTATAGAGGGATTCCTTACAGGATTCTTATAAAGATTAAGGAAATAGTATGTGTAAAAGGTCTTGGGCATACTAGCTGCTCAATAAATGAGTATAATAAGTGAGTATGAAGACTACAGCATTTGTCCTCTGTAAGTCTAGGAAGGTACCGAGATTGAGCCTCAACTTTTGTTCCGTATTTCCAATAGAAGAACAGAATTGTTCATTTACCAGTGATCTGGCTTCACAGGTTAACAAAAATGTGTTTATTTCCCTTTGGGACAGAATATTTACAAGTCATCACGGAAACATTGATGATCCCATGATCAGTATGGTTCTTAGTTCTAATCAAGAGGGAACCCTAACCCAGGCCCCCCACTTTGGACCACCTTCCTTGAAATATTCTAAGTCCCCTCTGGTGCGTGGGACCAGCCAGGTTTGGCTCTGCTTTCTGAGCAGAACACTCTGAATCTGGATGGGACCCACATGGGTACTGGTCCCTGACACTCCCCTTTGTGGCTTTCTCTGGTCCTTGAACCCATGTGTGAGGTCAAGCAGATACCTTGAGGGACCCCAGAACTTGCGCCTCTGAAGTTGTCACAGGGCCCCATGGCTGGTCCCTGTTCTAGGAGGGCAGCCTGGAGTACAGATCACTCCCACGGGCCTGCGTGGTATTTCTTTCATGGAATCGCGCCACGAGAATGGTCCTGACATGTTGATTTCAGGTAACTCAGATTGTTTATACAGACAGGGACCTGAAAAATAGTATTTGCCCAGGGCCCCATATACTCTGGGTGCAGCCCTACCTGGGGTGTTCAGAATTTTTCATCTCCAGCTGTGGATTCCTTTTTATTTATTTATTTTTGCTCGTGCCTCACGGCTTGCGGGATCTTAGTTCCCCAGCCAGGGATTGAACTAGACCACTGGACAGCCAGGGACTTCCCTGTGTATTCCTTTCTATATAAAGATAATTGTCTCTAATAATACTAGTGGGGAAGAGAAATAGGTGTTTAAGGAATGCCAGCTGCTGGGGAAATCGTTTTGAAACATGAGATAAACACAATCGAAGTAAAATAAAGGAAGTAGACTTTGGTAGTGAGAAGTGTGGGAACCTCTGATCTAGTCCAACTATTTACAGATGGGGAAACTGAGGCACAGAGCGTGGAGGTGAATTGCCCGGCGTTGCCCACAGTTATCTGGGCCAGCATTTGTGCTGGCAGGATGCTTGGGACTTGCTGACAAGCACAGTAAGTGATTGATAATAAAACCAGTCACCCATGGCCTAAGACGGAGTTTACAACCCTAATGTTAGTGGACCCAAGAGAGGCAAAGGGTGCTGGTGACCACGTCCCCTCATCTCCCGGGGCTAATAGCTTTGTGGAGGTCATAAACTACTGAGTATTTCAATGATGAGCGGGACCTCCCTTTGGCCACATGACCCACCCTGCCTTGATTGACAAACAGGCCTGACATTCCTTAGAGCTGTAAGAACGAGCCTTCCTCTGGGCCCGTGGTCTGAACCTCAGGACCCCAATTCCTCTGGGAATTTCCCAGCTGTCTTTGGGAGTTGTACGCCCTCACTTGCCTATCCTGACTCAAGACAAAGATAGTTCAGACCAGCAGCTTTTACAACAAATACACAGCTTAGTCTGAACTCAGTTCTTTGATAATTATCCCATCGCTGACACAGTACAGTCTGGAGAGCAAGGAAAAGGCCATTAGCCTCTTCTAATCCAAGGCAATCATTCATTTTCTTAATCATGTTTTCAGCTTATTTTAATAAATGTGATGGCCTGCGTCCAACACGGTCCCCAGTGATCCCTGCCGCCTGGAACTAATGCCCTTCTGTAGGACCCTCCCACACAAAATAGAGCTGACCTTGGTAACCAGTAAAATGCAGGCATACCTTGCTGCACTGCACTTTGTAGATATTTCTTTTTTTTACAAACTGAAGGCTTGTGGCAACCCTGAGTCAAGCAAGTCTATCGGTGCCATTCTGCCAACAGCATCTGTTCACTTCATGTCTCTGTGTCACAGTTGGGTAATTCTTGCGTTATTTCAAATTTTCTCCGGACGCGCAGGCTCAGTCGCCATGGCTTACAGGCCCAGCTGCTCCACGGCATGTGGAATCTTCCCATACCGGGGCAGGAACCCATGTGCCCTGCATCGGCAGGCGGACTCTCAACCACTGCGCCACCAGGGAAGCCCCCTTTTTTTTTTTTTTTAATTTAAATATTTGGCCGTGCTATGCAGCACGTGGGATCTTGGTTCCCTGACCAGGGATCAAAACCACGCCCCCTGCATTGGAAGTGTGGAGTCTTAACCACCGGACCTCCAGGGAAGTCCCTGGAGTGCTTTTTAATTAAGGTGTGTGTGGTTTTTTTTTTAGATATCATGCTATTGCATACTTAATAGACTACGGTATCGTGTAAACATAACTTTTACATGCCCTGGGAAACAAAAAAATTCCTGTGACTTGTTGATTGCAATATTCACTTTATTGTGGTGGTCTGGAACCCCACCCACAATATCTCTGAGGTCTGTCTGTATTGCTGAATTAATAACAGAAATAAAATTTGATGAGAAATAACAACGTGTGACTTCTTAGGCTAGGTCATGAAAGATACTACAACTTCCACCTCGCCCCCTCTTTTGGATCGCTTCTCTGAGGGAAGCCATGTTGTGAGGACACTCAAGCAGCCTTGTGGAAAATCCACATGGCTAACAACAAGCATGCCTTGCCAGCCGTGTGAGTGAAGCACCTGGGAAGTGGATCCTCCAGGCCCAGGCAAGTCTTCAGATGAGTCCAGAGCCCCAGGCAACATCCTAAGCACATTCTCAGGAGAGGCCCTGAGCCAGACCCACCCAGTTATGCACCTCCCAGATTTCTGACCCACAGAGACTGTGTGACGCAATAAATGTTTATTGCTTTAAACTGCTAAGTTTGGGGGTAATTTGGTACACAGCAATTGATAACTAATACAATAAACATCCACTGTGTGCCAGGCCCCTGATATAGACACTAGCATGCAAAAATGACAAAACAAATATAGACTCGACCCTCCCAGAACTTAAGAGTCCAGAAGCAAATCTTATGAAGAGGGTGGAATTAGTCTGGCAGGATCAAGATCGAATGGAAATTGGGACCTGATATCAGTGCAGTAAAAATATGATCTTTTCTAGGAAGGAGAATTAAAGAAGCAGCTTTCAGTTTACATTTCTGTATTTTTTTACAAGCATATATTGCTTTAGAAGTTATTTCTATCAAGGCATCTTCTCATAAATACTTGTCATGAGAATTTAATTGATAAACATTTTTAGAAAGTCTTCCTGGCAGCATATACCAAAAAATCATTTAAAATGTGCATGTCCTTGACCTAGCAATTCCAGTTAAATTAATTTATTCTAAAGAAATATGCAGGGCTTCCCTGGTGGCGCAGTGGTTGAGGGTCCGCCTGCCGATGCAGGGCACACGGGTTCGTGCCCTGGTCCGGGAGGATCCCACATGCCGCAGAGCGGCTGGGTCCGTGAGCCATGGCCGCTGAGCCCGCACGTCCGGAGCCTGTGCTCCGCAGCGGGAGAGGCCACAGCAGCGAGAGGCCGGCGTACCGCAAAAAAAAAAAACACAAACAAACAAAAAACAAAAACATGGATTACTTCAAGAATATATAGGGTTCCAAATATACTTTCATTAAGGTCCCCTGAATTCCCATTAACGATGCTCGCCTTTACCGTTCTTAGGCTCTTTGTCTTTCCCTAATTTGCCAGGGCAGACCAGCCCCCAGGTTCTGACCGGCCTCTCCTCCTTCCCTTGACCAAGTCCTGGGGATTGGAGAGAGCCCCGTGTCCTTAAACCAAATAGAGAACACAGATCTCCCTCAGCGGACCCTAAGTGCCCCCTCCACTTTCTGCAGAGGAGATCCACCTCTCCAGAGCACCTCTGGCCTGTTGACTAACTCTGGCAAGCAGCTCCTATCTTTGGCTCCAAGGACGGAGGGAACCGAGGGGAATGATTTACTGCCCACCAAGGGCCCATGCAGAAGGCAGGCCAGTGGCGTTCCCCATTTGGGCTGGCCCTTGAAAGATTTGTGGCTCTGGCCGAGAGGCTTTTCAAAGACCATAAACCAAGCGATCAGGAATTTCATCCGATCGAAATGAACGTCGGGGGAAGGAAGCTCTACCTTCAAACTTGGCCTAGGTCCACCTCGCAGTACATTGGCATCCTCCTGTACCTCAAGCGAGAGATATGCACGTGGACCGTTGCCATCTCTCAAGTCCACCCGCACAGCCCCTGGCTCCGGCTGAGATGGTCTTCTCCCCGTTCCTGTGACTGGTATGACCCCAGCCAATAATTTCAGGGGTTATTCCCACCCTTGCATTTCATATTCCTCTAAACGGTTCCATTCATCCATTTGCCAATAAGAGGTCTGCAGTAGCACAGCACATCCCAGACTTTATTCTGAAGACAAGGAGGAGTTTGCTTGTTCTTTCCAGAGCGTCGGGTACCTTGCACAGAATGGAGGTGGGCCTGGCCCCGGACTAAGCACTGGGTATGGGACCATGAACAAGCCCACTTGGCTCTACAGTTGTGGGGTTCCTGGAAGGACAGAGATGCTAAACTTGTATATAAACAAGGAAGACAATTTCTGATGGTGATAAAAGGGAAGAAATAGATTCGCAAGTAGGAGAATCATTGAGCCTTTGACCCAAAGTCAGGCAAGACCTTTCTGAAGAGTGACATTTGAACCAAGATCTAAATAAAGCTAGAAGGTCAGAGGCCAGGAGAATCTTTTACAACTGCCGCAGCTCAGTGACCAGCTTGAGCTGGTCCTGTTCAGCCCCACCCAGGCACAGCTTGTAGGTGGCTTTCTGGTCCTCTGGATGGCCACCCACCTCGGTGATGTTCAGGGCCCCAACCTCCGCCTCCATCACCCTGCATTGTCTGGGACAATGGAAGGAGAGGTTGTTCAGAGGAGAAAGTCACACCGTGATCTGGCCCAGTCTCAGGGCCTTGTGGACAGATGTTCAACACGGGGCCTGCTGGCTGTGGTTGAGAGGAGGTCCTAGCCAGACATCACCAGGAAGAACAGCCATGTGGTCCCCAGCATTCACTGGAGCAGAGACTGGACAATTTCATACTGCTCAGATCCTACCTGGCTTGTGGAGGCACCTTCAGGAGGAAGCTGATACAGCCCCTTGTATCTGTTCAACCTCTTCAAGCTGGGTATTCTCCCCTCAGCCCCCTTCTCTCTTTCCCTCCTCAAATTGTCTCCAGCTTTTCCTCTCCCTCCCAGCCTGGGCATCCTTTTCTAACTCAGGGGGAATGAAAGCATACTATTATTCACAATAAATACCAAATACACAGCCTATGACCTGGGTCATAGGGTGTAGGATTTTGAATTTCAAAACCCAGGATGAGACTCAATTTTGTTTTCCGCTGTTCCAGCTTTTCCCCGAGACAATGCGTACCCAGAACTTTGCTCAAACTGGGGGTAGGGAGTGGCCAAACGGGGGAGCAGGCACAGCCTGAAGCATAACATTAAACAGCAAAATACCAAAAAAAATTTCACTTCGCATTTTAAAAATATTCCCCCACCACAAGTATAGAGCATCTTACCAGGCACAGAGAACTTGGAACTAAAAACACAACAGGCACGTGGACCAGGCCTCACCCTCATGAGGCCAGGGTAAAAGAATACAGAAGGGGGCTTCCCTGGTGGCGCAGTGGTTGAGAGTCCACCTGCCGATGCAGGGGACGCGGGTTCGTGCCCCGGTCTGGGAAGATCCCACATGCCACGGAGCGGCTGGGCCCGTGAGCCATGGCCGCTGAGCCTGCGCGTCCGGAGCCTGTGCTCCACGACGGGGAAAGCCGCAACGGTGGGAGGCCCGCGTACCGCAAAAAAAAAAAAAAAAAAAAAAAAAACAGAAGGAAGCAGAGGGGGGGGGGGAGGGT
>NW_020172781.1:1245061-1267586 GCF_003031525.2 Neophocaena asiaeorientalis asiaeorientalis | reverse complement strand
CCCAGAAGCCAAAAAAAAAAAAAAAAAAAAAAAAAAAGAATACAGAAGGAAGCAGAGTGGTGGGGGCAGGGTGGGCGTTACAAATGTGACTCTAATCCGACAGTCCCGGTCAACACAGGGGGCGCTCCAGAGCAGATACCGCTGGACAAAAAACGGCCAGGCCCCAGGACCTCTGTCACAGTCATATGCTGGGGCTGCAGATGTGGCCTCAGCTGAGCCAAGGTGGATCCTGAAGATGCCACAGTTGGAGGCTGTGGGCTAGCATGCTTCGTGCCTTGGAACAGGGAGCTCTTTGGCAAGGGAAATCTGAACCCGGCACCCTGTGACTCTCTCACACCCTAATGAGGACAATTAAGTGGTACTAAAGAGATCAGAAGAGAATCAAGTCATCTGGCATTTGAGGCTGAGAGCATGCATCTCTGGTCAGGAAAACCTAAGTAGAGATCTGAAGGTACAACAAAAGTATAAGAATTATCTAGCTTAGCAGTTAAGCACGTAGCATTTGGAGCTACACTTCCCTGGTTCAAATCCTGAATCTGCCACATATGAGCTGAGTGGAGTGGGTTGGTCATTTCAGCTTCCCCTTTAGCATAACTGGAATAATCATAGTACCGACCGGATAGCTTTATTGGAAGAATTAAAGAAGTTGATGTTTTAGAAGGACATTAATATTTTAGAAAGCACTTAGAAAACGTCTGGCCTGGAAACAGTATTAGGTCATTGTTAGTAAATTTCCAGGTAAAAAAAGTGAGGGGAAACAGCACGCTAGGCAGAGGACACAGCCTGGGTAATGGCCCAGAAGACAAACACAGAACCGCACAGACTGTAACCCACATCAGCCGGCTGCCTCCAGCCAAACAGCCCGTTAACCAAAACTCATCTCAAGCAGTATTTATCTTTTAGGCACCCACTGGAAGGAAAATGACATTCTTTGGTTTTGCCAAACAGCCCCCCAAGACATACTGGGTGATTTTTCTCTAAAATCCATCCAGATCTTAACCCGGATGGACTCAAAGCTGAATGACACCAAATGCTGCCCTCCCCAAACCCCTCTCTAGTTAAAGCCGCCATTTCTTTCAAAATGACTGATGTTGACACACATTCTTGCTGCCACCCACAAGAAAAATGGGGATGACTCCTGTGACGCCCACCCCCTTGTCGTCCAGGACTCAGATCCTCTCCCTCTGTCCCCGCTCTCTCCTGGTCCCTCCAAAGTGGAGGCCAGTCTGCCTTTTCCGGCTGGTGGGTCATTCATCAGACCCGCGCAGCCCTGCCCACTACGGACCCCACCCGCCCCTGCCCGCCCCTCTCACCGGCCCATATGGAATGAGTTGCTCGGTTTTTACTCCTTATCAGAGATGGAAATATTTCCCCCGCGTATTGGTGGAGGTTTTCTGCGTTTGTGAGCTGGACGGATACGCTTAACTCTTATAGTTCCAAAGTGCTTCTGGGCTTCTGGCTCCCAGGCCAAAATCCCTGGGTTCAGAATCCTCAAAACACAGGAGAGGAAGGGAGGGGAGTCCTGGAAGGGAGGGGCAGGCCAAGAGGACACTGGACTTGCAAATAATTCATGCTGCAAGGAATTCAGTTACATCCTTCTGTAACTTTATGTTTTTAATTTTTTTTTAATTTTGGGGGGCCTGCCGCACGGCTTGCGGGGATCTTGTTCCCCTGACCAGGGATCGAACCCTGGCGCTGGCAACGAGAGCGCCGAGTCCTAACCACTGGACCGCCAGGGAAGTCCCTCCTTCTGTAACTTTAGAAAGAGGTCCTTGAAGTAACTCCTCCTCTGTCTTGTTAACCTTGAACCTGCACCTCTAGGATGGCAATGATAACAACCAGCATGCTTTGGGTGCTTGCTATGGGCACGTTGAATCCTTCTAGAAACCCACTGAAGGAGATCTGTCACCATCGTTCCCATTTTACAGATGAAGCTCAGAGAGGTAAAGTAACTTGCCTAAGCCCACACAGCCAATGCACGGCAGAGCTGACCCATCTGACCACAACTAGAGTCTCCATCCGTCATACTCCAGGCCTGCAGAGGAACATCAGGCCCCTGTGATGTGGGACCATCTCTTCACCCCATGCCACCAAATTTTACAGAGTCTCTAACTCAAGTGGGAGCACGTGACAGAGCCCATGTAGAAACAGGCCAGGGCACACCCATCTACTCCTACAAAAGATGGAGTTGAGGCCCGGTTATCCATAAAGGAGGAACAGATACAATTTTGCGGTTAAAGCCTGGGCTCTGGAGTCACGCAGAACTGGGTGTGAATCCCGATGCCACCATTTATGGACAAGCTGTGATCAGGAACACATTGCCTTCCCTCTCTGAACCTCAATTCCCTCTGCTGTGAAATGGGGGGAACAATAAAATCTACCCTAAAGGGTCATCGTAGGGATGATTTGAGATAATAAATGTGAAGCGCCAAGTGCAGAGCCTGGTCTGTGATCTTCATCCTTAGTAAATATTAACTGTCATTCTACTGATATGAATGATTAATGGTGTAGGTTGATTTAACCCTCAAGGCATCCAACAAATACCTGTGGTGCAATCCCCACAGGCAGTGCCGTGGACCAAGAGCTGTCAGTGACGCAAAGAGGAATCAAGGAACTTTAACTTTATATGGGAAACGAGAGCTCAGTTTGTGACAAGGTCAAGGGCAATTTCAGTTATGAAATAGGTCTGAAAGTGAAGCTTTCTCATCACGGGCAATATATTGTATTATATTTATCTGTTTAGGTATCTGTCTCCCTCACAGAATTGTGAGCTGCTTGAGACCAGCAGATGAGCCCTAGGTATCTTTGTAATGTGCTGTCAGTTCTCTCTATATAATATATCCCTTATCCCTCTACTTCTCTGCATTTCTATGACCTGAGCCACTCTCTCCTCTCTTGCCTGGATGACTACAATAGGCTCCTAAGTGGTTTCCCAGACCCTCCTCTTTCCCCGTGTGATCCACAATCAGGTTAAATGTACAAATCTCATTATATCACTCCTCTACTTAAATCCCAGTGGCTTCCCTTTGCATTAAGAATATCTAAACTCCTTACTCTGGCCACAAGGATGCCCCCTGTGGTCGGGTCTCTGCCCACCTGTCCAACATCATCTCCTGCCCTCTCAGCCTTGCTCCAATCTGCTGCCTTTCTTGCCATGACTCAGAACACACCAAGTTCATTCCTACCCCAGGGCCTTTGCACTTAATCTTCATCTGCCTGGGACATGCATCTCCCCAGACCTTCCCATGAATGGTTCCTCCCATCACATATGCCTTAGCTCCAGTGTCCGCTCCTCAGAGAAGCCTCCTCTGGTGATCATTTCTAGACTTGCATTCCCACCTTCACTTTGTATCATATTATTGTATCGTGGAGTTGCCTTGCCCTTTTATTTATGTGCTTGTGCTCTGCCCCGCCCCTCAACCAGAACATAAGTGGATGTTCTGGAACTTAAGTTCCTCGAGGGCAGGGACCTCTCTGTTCTGTTCACCATTGAATCCCAGAGCCTAGTCCTGTCCCTGACACATAGGGGCCATAAAGTATTCGTTGAATGAAACAATGGATGGAAGATTGAGAGCTCCTTGAAAACAGAGACCATCTACTCTTCTCTTTTGGATCCAAAGAACCCAAAACAGCACCTAGTACCCAGTAGGTGCCAAATTAGGGTGTATCCATCCCCTTTAAGGGCACAAAGAGAAAATTACACGAATTACTTCTGCTCGCGCCCCATTGGCCAGGACTTAAGTCACATGGCCACATTTAACTGCAAAGGAGTCTGGGAAATGTATTTTTATGCTGAGTAGCCGTGTGTCCAGCTAAAGATTCTATTACTATCATGAAATGTAGAAATCAAATAATTAAGACTCTCTGCCACAAGTAGCAATAGTTTTAAAAACAATAATTTCAATAACAATAGCTAACATTCATTGAGTGTTTACTCTTGTCTTTGAATCCTCACAACCATCCTTTGAGATAGATTCCATTACCCCCATTCTACAGAAGAGGAAACTGAGGCTCTGAGAAGTACACGTGACTTCCGCACAGTTGCACAGCTACTAAGTGGTGAAACCAGGGTTGGACTGATTTGGTAAAGAAAAAAAGCCCAGCTGTTCATAGCCCAAAGAGATGGAACATTATTACCCTCTAAGCCCTGGGGAGTCATTGAAGATTTAAAACCAGGTAGGTAAACTCATAATAACAGTGCCTGATCTCATTTCAACCTCAATACTGCTAATATCCCCATTTTGGCTGTGTCTGTTTTGTTCACTGCCGAATGGTGTCTAGCACGCAGAGATACTCTACAGACATTCGTTGATGGTTGAAAAATTGCATTTGCAATTAAACTACTTTATGAGGGACTTCCCTGGTGGCGCAGTGGTTAAGAATCCACCTGCCGATACAGGGGACACGGTTTCGAGCCCTGGTCCGGGAAGATCCCACATGCCGCGGAGCAACTAAGCTCGTGTGCCCCAACTAGTGAGCCTGCGCTCTAGAGCCCGCGAGCCACAACTACTGAGCCCGCGTGCCACAACTACTGAAGCCCGCATGCCTAGAGCCCATGCTCCGCAACAAGAGAAGCCACTGCAACGAGAAGCCCGCACACCGCGACAAAGAGTAGTCACTGCTCACCGAAACTAGACAAAGCCCACACGCAGCAACGAAGACCCAATGCAGCCAAAAATAACTAAATAGATTTTAAAAAAAAACAGCAACTACTTTATGAGTCATTACTGTTTGCTGCAAATTCCATTTAGGAATTCCTTTCAGGGCAGGGCATGAGTCATAGCCGTGCTGTGTATTGTTTCCCCAGTTCTAGCTCAGTGCCTGGAACACAGTAAGCACTTGCTAAATGCTTGGTGAATGAATGAGTGACCATCCTCGTCACAGAGAATGGAGAGGTTGGGAGAACCTCTTTAAAATACTGTCCAGGGACCCATCCTCTTCCCAAATTGGAAACAAAATAAAAAACAAAGAAGACAGCTGCCAACAATTGACAAGGCTTCTGACTACAGGGCTCCAACTTCATTCTGGAGCCCGTTGGGAACTGGCAGGACACCGCTGGCTGGTGAGGCTGCAAAGATGGTGAAGTTTCTTGGGTATCTAAGGATGCCGTGCAGCTTTTGAAACCAAACAAATCTGTTTTGATGAGTTGCGTGCAAATGAATCGGAATCACACAAATGAAAATCCCCTGGAACACGAAATGGCTTTGGAATGAGAAAGGACTCAGCTGCGATATTGGCCGGGTCCTGACAACAAATGGTTTTTTTAAACTTTAAGGTCTGTTCCAGAGCTGACCGCAGGCACTTTTCAGTAAGTAGCTGGGATTGGTTTTGTTTGTATCGTTTTTGTTTTTGTCTTTGTTTTTGGCAACCTGGAATAAGCCATAGGGCAGCCCCACTGCATTTGAAAAAGATTCCTCCTTAACTGACATTCAGTGGCAACAAAACAAACAGTCTAGACCACTGAAGCCTTGGGGATAAAACACTCTCCAATAGAGCAAGTCAGATCGTCGAGCCAGGAAGACAGAACTCTGTACTTGGCCAAATAAAGTTTTAAAGTGGGTTTTCATGCCTTAGTCAGTCTGGGAAGAGATTACTTCTTGATGAGAATACTGGAAATCAGTACAGTGACGACTGTCATCAATGATCAGCAGCTCACACCCCCATCTGGCATTATTCCAGATACAAGAAATCATTCTTTGCAAGAAAATATCCCCAGGAACCCCATGCTCTTGCCTGTACATCCTTCTCTGCCTTTCCTCCAAATAAATGGAAAGTAAAGAACAGCTGGAGAATCTTCATCTTGTATGACTCTTTTCGTACACTCTGTCCCCACCATACTCACTTGCGCACATTTCCCTGATTCCAGGAAGCTCCCTCTTGCCCTGAACTCTTAGCACCCACTGTTCCCTCTGCCACTGATGCTATTCCTTCCAGTTTTGCACGAAAGCTGAGACTCCTTCAGGTTCAACCCAAATGTCCCTTTCCCCGGAGAAGACTTCCCTCTGCCCCTCCTCTCCCCAGCTATCAGATTCACCAATACTTGTAATGAAATAGTTCTCCTTTTTACTTACTTAACATTGCAATCCTCTACTTGTCTATAAGCTCCCTGAGGAGGGGGCTGGTGTGTTTTATTCATCCTTGTAGACCCCTCTACCTCACCCACTCATCTTCCATTTAGAAGCCCAGACTCTGCCAGCCAGAGAGGCTGAATTCAGAGCCTTTAGCGGAAGAGACAGAGACCCAGGAAATGCTAGTAGAGTCAAGAGCCATCCATCACTCTCCCACCCATGACAGCTGGATGGATTAATAATCCTGGTTGGCCAGAAAATAACTGGCAGACCCACGTGGCCCAAGCTTTTCCTCTGCTCGTGAACTCCTGTGGTGGCAAGGACTAGAGTTTGTCCGCCTCATCTTTCAAGCCGTGCTCAAACCCCACCTCCTTCATAACACCTTTTCTTCTCTCCACAGGTTGAAGTGTTTGCTCCCACCTCAGATTTCCCAGAGTAAATCCTGTCTACTCCCTGCATTTGGCAACGACTCATGCCCGGGCCTGCAGTGACCCTTCCAGTCTTGTCTGGAACTCTTACTTAAATCTCTTTTTGTTTAACTTTCAATATCCGTTCTTTCTTTTATCTTCTCACATTCGCTCATCTTCTGGCTGATGCGGGGGATAAAACATATCCTGTCCCATCTCTCTTCTACTCAAAACCTTCAATGGCTCTCAGCTCACTCAGAGTAAAATCCAGAGTCCCAACCATGATCCTCAGCCTGTACAACACCTGCGCCCCCCTTGGCTCCCACCATTCACTCCACTCCAGGCACACTGGCCTCTGCTTTTCCTCCAGCATGTAAATCATATTCCTACCCCAGGGCCTTTGCACCTGCTGTTTGCTCAGCCTAATATGCTCTGCCCAGGATATCTGCATGGCTCATTCACTTAAATCATTCCCGTCTTTGCTGAAATTCACCTTTCTAGACAGACTGCCCTTGACTGCACCTTGTCACTCTTTATTTCCTTACCCTGTTCTTCTCTCTATTCTCTATAACTACAGATTTCTTACAGACATATTTGTTTCCTTGCTGTGGAAGAGGGAGAGAACAGATACTGGGGGGGAAACCAGCATTCTAACCACAGATGTTATTCAAAGAAAAACCGAGGTGCTGCTATCTGAAGGACATGGTGAGCATACAGATCAACACAGTCCACTAAAAGCACCTACTATGTCCAAGGTACTCTGGGTTTGTAGTTTCATGTAGGACACCCTTACTATTCAATTAAGGAAGGAAGGTAACTGCTTCAGACTGAACGTTTGTGTCCCCCACAAGATCACATGGCTCCCCAGTGAATACAAGTTCCTCTCCCAGTTGTTTGCAGTTTTGCTGGGACCGTCAGTCACAGTGCCCTGGGCTTTCTGGTCAACCAGTGGCCATGGGACCCAAGCTAAGGCCATGAGGGCCTCTCTCTTCCAAGAAATGAGTCATGAGTGCCAGGAAAGCAGTTGGAGCTGATTTATCTCAAAGGTTTCATCCTAAGGAGACTGTCCTATTAGTTCCTGCTCCCTAGAGATTGGAAACTTCATGCTTTCTATTCGTTGTGGGTCTCTTGTTCTGTTTTGCTTTCAAATCACAGGAAGAACCTGTGTCCTTGTCATACATTGTTTAGGTTAGCCTGAGTCATCGAGTCCGGGAGTAGTCTCTGAATACTTATTCATTTGACAGCATTCAAGCTGCTGCTGCCGAGTCTCAACGTTTTTTGGTAGTCTCTAGTCTGGAAGACGAAGCCACCCCATCAGGCAGTTCAAGAGAAAGGATTTAATATAGGTCACTAGTGGCAAAGGTGTCGGAAGAGCTAAAAGGGCAAACAGGGCATGGGAGACAACTCAGATTAGCAAGAAGCAGTAAGTCATTAACATCTGGGACAGGAGGGACCAAGGGAGGAGGGGGCGTCACCAGAACCTGGGAGCTGTTGCTACCATGCAGGGAGTTGGGACCATGGAGGGACATAGAGAAACACAGCCACTGCTAGAGTCACCACTAAGCCCAGAGAGGTCCCTCAAATCAGAGAGAGCATGGAGTGTGGGAGAATGACCTTAGCATCTCCCATCATCCCATCCACCAACCCGCCATCCCCCCACTGGACGTTCCCATTGGCTGAACCTAACCAGAAGCAAAGGGCACTGGGAATTGTAGTTTTCACCAGCCATCTGCTGGCCATCTTAACACCCTGTTGGCTTCCAACACGGCAGCCAAAGGGGCAAACTGAGATGGAGAAAGAAACAAGTGCATTCTGCCACTGGACCGTCCAATCCTGCCCTCCACCAGACAGTCACGCTGTCGTCCCTTTCACAGTCTTCATTCTGAGCCATTGGCCTGGTCACCACGCCCCCTTCCACTACTCCCGTAAAGTCCACTGGGCCAGCTGGTAACCAAAGACCTGGCTTTGGCTGTGTCCCCGACGACTAGAGGTGACTCAACTCCACTCTGAGCTCGGGGAAGTGCCAGGGTAGCAGGAACCAAGCCCTTTCCCTATCTAGAGTTTGATGAATTCTCCAACAGTTGCTTCTACCCTCAGAATGAAAAAAATAATGTTTCTGCAACCCGACCCATTAGCATGCTTCTCTGGTGACGGGGCCCCTCCGCCTCTCTGCCGCAGGCCTGCCTTTCTGTGTTCCAGCCAGAGCTCTTGCTAACATGCTCTCTGAAAGTCATTCTTGGACCCGAAATGAGGAAGTGAGGCCAAAGCTCACTTTGTGGAAAGATTTTATTTCCATCTGAGTCCACTTCAAGAACAGCGAGGGATTAGTTTTGTTAGCTTTTTTACCTCCAAAAATATTGCCAGGCCTTTCCTAAGCAGATTTATGGAATCGCTCGGCAGTCATGTTTCATACTATGGAGACCAGCAGCCCTTTCTTTGAGGATGTCTCCAAATTGGCTGGCATTACTAAATATAGGCTAAATGAGACACATTCAGCAGGCTTGGCTTGGGACAATCTATTCTAAGGTTTACAGAACTTGGTGCCATGTCACAGGGGGCCAGCGAATTCCCTAGATGCCAGTTGAACTGAAGGCAATGAGAAGAGCTCATTCAACCTCAGGTAATAAGGAGAAGGTCCAAGACTGATAAGGAAACTGAAATTGAGGGAAGCAGTGGTTCCCCAGCTTCAGTGTGCGCTCAATCCCCTGGGAATCCTGTTAAAATGCAGATTTGGTTACAGCCGGTCTGTGGTGAGGTCTGACGTTCTGCATCTCTAAGCAGCTCCCAGGTGATGCTGTCACTGCTGGTCCAGGAACTCCACTTTAAATAGCAAGGACCTAGACTGTGGTATACAAAGTAGGGTGCACTGAGTGATACTTTGGGATTTGGGGGGAAATATCAGAACATCTATGCTTATTCATTTGTTAGCTCATCTCTCTCTCATTTCTAATTTTTGCATATAGTTATAATATTTATAATATGCTAATATTACATGGATATATGGTATATGGATAAGTATGGATATAATCCATCCTCTTTTTTTTTTTTTAATTTTAAAAGTTTGGAGACTTCTGGCCAAGTCCACAAAGAGTGTACTTCTTTGAACAATTGGAGGAAATCTTTATAATGTAGAAATCCCTTCTCCAAGCTGACCATTAGTTTTTCCTCTAGTCCCAAGCCACCTTTATATGAATGGGAACTAATCACTGAGCACCTATTATGTGCTGGGTATTTTGCTCCTTTACTCTGTGAGGTAAATAGTGTGACACCCGTTTCACAGATGAAGAAACTGAGGCCCAGATAGGGAAAGGACCTTACCTAAGTTCCCTCATCTGACTTACGTTGGATTCAAACAGAGAAAATATGAGCTAAGGCAATGTGCCGTGGTCCCCAATTCGTCATTGCTAAGAAGGGGTGCTAGGACATCCGGAATTGTGGTGTCTGAGCTTTTACGTGCTTTCCTGTATCATTCTGATTAAACAGGTGGTATGACTTGTCTTTTACACCCCTATGGCAGCTTCTCAGAGGCAAATTCCCAGAATGCAAAAAGCAGCCGTACGCTGAGATTTGCACACTTTCTCAGTTTTCAAGGTGTGAGAGAGATTAAAGTCATATGCATTCTGTACTCAGAACTTTAAGTTCTTCTTCTTCTTGCCTAATTTCTTCTAGAAATAAACTCCCCCTTTTCCCTCAGAACTAACTCTGGGACAGGCACTGGGCTCAAGTTTTTATGTTCGTTACCTCAGTTATGCTCAAAGAAACTCTAAGAAACTTCTATGACTATTCTTATAACTTGATCAGGAGATTGAAGCTTTAACAGGGTAAGTGCCATGCCAAGGCTACCCAACTTTAGTGCCAATGTTGATTCTAGATGGGTCTGATTCCAAAGGTCAAGTTTTGAAACAACTTGGGGTCTGTCTCGCCCACTGGATTTTCAGCCCTTTGCTAGCCCCACACGAAAGTGTCCATATTAATGGGTTCGTTACTCTGGCACCCTTCCAAGTTTGAGGAAAGAGAAAGAACCCCTCACACCTCAACTCTGCTTACCTGGGTCAGGCAGGTGCCAGCCAAGGCCTCAGACACAGCGGTTCTGGTGAAACACACAGGGCATGTCTCCATCTTCCCCGCAGGTGACAAAGCAGATATTCTGGCTTCCCTGGGCCCTGGTGAAGTTTTCTTTGGAACCCATCAGGGTGTGAAGTTTGGGGAGACCAGCAAAGCCAAGGTGTCTAAAGCTGGTGGGGTTATTTTTAAGTCATAAGTCAAAAAGAGCCTTGAGCAGAGATGTTCTCACCTGCTGTAGAATCGAGTTTAGTTGCCTTCATTTGCCAAGGATGCCCAGAAGTCTCCTGGTGTCACCGAAGACGTGTAGAGGTGTGAGTGTGTGTGACTATAAGTGTGTGTGAGTGTGTGTGTGACAGCGTGTGAACATGTCCGAGTTGTTTGTGAGACAGTGTGCATGTGTGAACATATTGAGTGTGTGTGCATGTTTGTGTTTAAATGTGAGTGTGTTGAAGGGTTAGTACTCACAATTTGGGGTAAAAGAGATGCCAGATCTCTTGTGAACACTTAGGAGATGCCACTGGTCTCCTGTGGGCACTAGAACATCTGAGAATATCCTAATAGACGCTGAGCTAGTCATGACAACCACAGTCACGGTTATCTCTATATTCAAGCCAGAGACAAGACAGCATCGTCCTTGGCATGAACACTAGCTTTAGAATTGGATGACCCTGAGTTCAAGTCCCAGGTCTACCACTCCCTGAGCTGTGTGACCTTGGGTAGGTCACTTCACCTGGGCATGGAATGGGCATAAGACCTACTTCACTGCGTTGTTGTGGGGGTTAAACAAGATGGTATACATAAAGTGCCCTGTGGGGGCGGCTAGCATGTAGTGAGCACTCCTTGAATGATGACTTTTACGATAATAATAATAAACCTGGGCACATGTAAGAGTAGAAAACGTGCTAGGATAGTAAGAGAGGGAAGAGTAGAGACTCAGGAATGTCTAGCTGGAGAGACAAGCTGCAACAGAGAATTGAAAGGGACGTCCCAGCCAAGATGGGCTAGGAAACTGTACCAGTCAGGGTTCCAGTGACATTCCCTGGCAGGAAACAGGTGGCCCACTCAAATGGAGTAACTGGGAGAGTTGAGTAAAGGTGATATTTATTAAGATGTGGGCAGGATTAAGGAAACCAGCAACGGATGGGAAGCACCCAGGGTCTAGTGACATCGGGGAGCTGTTACTATCACCAGTCCTGAAGGAGCAAAAGGAGGGAACGTCATCAGAACCCAGAGACAAAGAGCAAAGAGAGGGCTTCTGATGAAAGCTGAGATTTTGGCCAAGACACTGCCAGCCCTAGATGACATGGCAGGGATGGAGACAGGGGAATCAAGACCGCAGCTTCACTGTCCTCCATCCCTTGCATCTCCTACTGGTACCTCCCATTATCTGAATCCAGTTGGAAGCCAGAGATAAGGAGTCCATTGATGGGGTCTATACAGGAAGATACCTAGCATATGAACCTGGTGGAACGACATATCCATCTGAATTGCATTCAGCTGCTAGTCAAAGAGATATGGAATAAGCAAGACAGACGTTTATCTTCTCTCATGGAAAAAAAGAAAAAAGCCATAGGAAGCTAAGGTCACCATGTTGCATAACTCCAGGGACCATGACTCACAGCGTCAACAGTGAATGGCACCCACTGGGGTCGAGCAACCAGGGCTGTTAGTGACTCCATGATGTCATCAGTACCTCAGGTTACTTGTGTCTCTCTGCCCTACCATGCTTAGCACTGGCCTTCATCATTAAAGTTGCCTCATAATCACAGGTGCTGCTGGAGCTCCAAGCCATCATACTGGGAAGAGGAAGGAAAGAAGAAAGTCCGAGAATTCTCTGGAAACTCCAGTCAATAACTTCTGCTAAAATCTATCTCATTTACCACCCCTATCTGCAAGGGGTTCTTCAAGCTATAATTTCTTTTCATCTTGGCATAATGCTGCTCCCAACAACATAAGGGACTTTTATTAAAGGGAAAAAGGAAGCATGACTATTGGCTCTGCTTCAAATAAGTACTAAATTGGGAGTCAGAAGGCCCAGGTTCTCATCTCCACTTTGACTCTACTTGGCTAGGTGACCCTGGGCAAGACACTGATCATGGCAGATAATCTGTTGATTCTCTGGTTCCCAAGACAGCTTCCTTTCTTATGCTGATCTACCTCTTGCCTGACTACTTCTCCATCCTAGCATATGCCTGGATGGTTTAGTTCCACTATCACGCGCTTCCCTTGGTGTGGCAGGGATAAAAGGATGGAAAATGAATTGTTCACCTTCCAGTCTCTTCTCTAAGTCAACAGGCAGTAGAGCTTAATGCTTACAGCCAACTAGCATCAGACAGATTTGTGTTTGCGTGGTGGCGCCATCCTTATTAACTGGGTAGCCTTTGGCAAGTCCATTCAGTTTCTCCAAATCTCACTTTCCCCCTCTAGAAAGTGGGGCTAACAAAGCACTTGCCTTGTGGCATTGAAGGGAGAATGAAGTGAGATGGTACGTGTAAAATTCTTAGTACGTGACAAGGCCTCTTCCCAGATGCTTTACATTGTGTAACAGTCAGCTATTATTGTGATAATGCTGCATAACAAACAACCACAAAAAGCTCAATGGCTCACATGAATAATATTCTTTTTCACTCATTGGTCTGTGATTAGCTGGTTTGCCTCAGGCTGTAGATTGAGTTCAATTCTGCTCTATGTGTCTATAGTTCGAGAATCCAAGTTAAAGCTTCATTAACAACCTAAGGCATGATCTTCTCATGGTTCCAGGCAGGAATACAAAAGAGTAAATCAAAACTATATAAGCACATTTAAAGTCTCCACTCAGATGGAGCATATGTTACCTCTGCTCACATCCGTTTGCCAAAGTAAGCCATATGGCCAAGTCTTAAGTCAATGGGACAGGAAGTATACCCCTGACACAGTAAACCATGGCAAGGGTGGGGGAAAAAGAAAGAATACTTAACAAATAATATAACCTATAACTATTGTCTATAGGCACTACCTCACTTAATTTTCATGACAGCTGTATGTGATCAATATTCATATCATTTGACAGGTTAAATTAAAAAAAAGATTAAACCAGCATTCATTTGACAGGTTAAAAAAGAAAAGACAAAAACTGAATCTCAGAGGTTAAGTAACTTATTGGAGGTCACACAGTCCTAGGTGTCAGACCTAGAACCTGAACCATCTGAATCCTGAACCCAGACTCTTAACTTTTAGGGTAGCTACAGAAACCTCATAAGACTTTATTGTTCCTTAATTTCACATTTCCTTTAGGTCTTCTGCCACATTTGTACGTATTTATTTTCCATGCAAAGAAATGTTTTATGGTGCTTCATCCCAGAAGCTCACCTATAAGCCCACAGCATTTATGTAAATACTTATATCGTTAATATTACATGAGCCCCGTTCCTAATTTACTACAAAATCCAAGCTTGTCATCTTCAGAGCTGTGTCTCCCACGAGTAGAAAATTGCAATGAGCAATGAAACAAGTGAATGTGAATTTATGGATGTAGTAGATGCCGCGGGGAGTTCACCCACATGCTCTCAGCCCACACCCTTCCTATGCAAGCTGATGGCTTCTTAGAGCAAGAATGTGCAACTCTCCACCTGACAGCATCCACTGGCCTTAGCTCACAGGGAAGACCAGAAGTCTAGGAGTAGCCCTCAGACAGTGACAGGCTGGAGTTGGAAGGTATACATGCCAGCTTTTTTTCCCCCCGATGAGGCAAGTTCTGCATTATTTCTCAGAGGTCCCCAGCAGGACTGAACCTCAGTTTCCCACAGCAGTAACCTGCTCATGAATACCTTCTGTATTGACCGCTTTCCTTCAAACTTCTCTACACCCTTACTGGTGCTTACTGGGATCACCTCCAAAAGCAAAACAAAAATTACTGGCACTCAGATGCTCATCTCAGGGTCTGCTTCTGGGGCATCTCCACCTAAGACAATAGAAGAATGTTATTAACAAAAATACAGTTTGCATTCTCCACCAACTTGCTAACAGCTTACATTTTTTCATTCATCTATTCCAAAAAATTCCAGAAAGGGATCACTGAGGCTCTGATGCAAGCTCTGGATACTCTCAAGAGAAAAATGTATGTTCACATAAATTGTACCTTCCAGGACTCTGTGGGCCCCGGGTTGATTTACTCAACGCGGAGACAGAGAGAGAGGAAGCCATGGCGAGTCAGCCACGGGGACAAGCAAACCAGAGCTCTAGCCCTGAGGAAAGCTCCTCGACAACTGCTGAGCCCACGCTGCCTTCCGTTTCTGGCTCAGCTGGGTTTGGGAGCATCATCTTTTATGGCTCTAAAAACTAGACTAAGCAAAACCCAGGCGAGGACCTCGGAAATTCCTCATTCTGCGACTGGGAGGGCGCTCGTGGTTGTTTAGGTAGCTTATCTGCTGGCCCCGTGTTCACCTCTTCCACGGTCCCCCTACACTCTCACCTTCCACAGCGCCACCACCAACTTACAAGGCTTCTCCACCCTTGCACGTGACTCGTGGGTATGTGGGTGGCAGGAGGAGGGAGAGGTAGCAAGGCTGCAGCCTCTGGCCTCTTGGCAAGAGAGGAGGGCTATTGCAGAGGCCAGAATTTCTCCATCCAGCAAGGGGCCCAAGACATCAGGATAAGTCAAGAACGCACCGCCTGCCCCCCCACGAGGCTGGGCCTCCCTTTCCTTAGGATAGATCTTGACGGTCTGCATTCTTCATCCTGGCTTGGCAATTTGATAGCTGCTGCAGGGGTGGGGAGTGGAAGTGGGCTTTGAAAGCAGCTCACCGGGATTAAACTGGAATCTAGGGCTCAGTAGAAAATAACTTCTCTAGGACTCACTTTGATCATCCGTAAAATAGGAAATTACTATCTTTCTTGCCTGATGTTTTGAAGGACCAAATGAGAAAACGAAAATCAAGGGCCAGTGACAGCATAGCACACAGTAGGTGCTTCATAATTGCCAAACTTTATTGCTGCTCCTGTTATTAATAGCTCCCCAAAAGGCCCTTGGCTGATTTCCCTTACTAAGCTTAATTCCATTTTTATGTTTTCCTCTCCTTTCCTTGCAAACCAGAGTAGGTAATTCATCTTGCTCCCCTCCCAAATCCTTCCTCGCTTGAATATTCTCCTGGGATTTCCCCAGAGCTACCACCTGGAATTATCCCAGTGGCCCCTATGCGAGGCAATAAGATCTTTCTTTAGGAAAAAGACCACCCCAGCAAAAAAAAAAAAAAAATGGAAGAGTTTTAGGTGTGCCCTCTGATCCACCCAGAACAATACCCCCTCTATTGAGGCTGTGTTGTAAATATCTTACTTGCTTATCCTAGGCTAGAAAGTTGTCTCCAGGGCCAAGAGATTGCTCTCTTCCCATTTATTTATGGGGAAGACTTTTAAAATCCTACTCTTCGGGTCTGTAAAGTCCATTATTGATACGAAAGATGGGAAGGTTTGACTAAAACAAGTTACCATATCAGTCAGTGCCTCAGTTTCCTCATGGGGAAATATGACATAGCCTACTGTTACTAATTCTGAGTACTGATGATAAGACAATTATCATCATACTCTAATTAATAATTAGAGTAAGAGTAAGTAGAGTAAGAGTGCCTCAGTTTCCTCATGGGGAAATATGACATAGCCTACTGTTACTAATTCTGAGTACTGATGATAAGACAATTATCATCATACTCTAATTAATAATTAGAGTAAGAGTAAGTAGAGTAAGAGTGCCTCAGTTTCCTCATGGGGAAATATGACATAGCCTACTGTTACTAATTCTGAGTACTGATGACAAGACAATTATGACCATTAATAATTAGAGTAAGAGTAACAACTCTCGGTTATTACGTCCCAAGCGCTTTGCTTCATCCACCTCCAACAACCCTCTGAGATGCAGGGCATCATCAGCATCCCCATTTCTCAGATGAAGAAACTGAGGTTCAGACAGGTTGCATAAACCTAATCAAGGTTATATAGTAGTAAGAGCTGGAGCCGGGACTTGAACCTAAGTCAACGGGACACAAAACCTTAATCACTGCAACAAACCGCCACTCAGAGCTGTTGCCATAGTGACCAAGGATCCAATAAAAACACCCATAAAGCATGAACAGTACCATTGGGCTGGTTGGGGTTTTTCCTTTCCTTCTATTATTTTTATTATAAGATTAGATTACCCTAGTAACTACCAGCCCCCGCGGCCCAAACAGGCGGTAACCAGGGCTCCGTGTGTGTTATCATCAGCCTCACCCGGGAACTACTAATACAGCATCTGTGCCTTTCCATGACATTCTAGTCCCTTGCAGCTACGAGCAAGCTCATTCCTCTATAAAAACAGAGGAGCCAAATTGGTTCTAAAGCAGCTGTCTTTATTATATGGAGGCAAGGAAAATCTTACGGTAACACCCTCGGGATCCAGCTGGTTTAGCTGTTCCTCTGTGTAAGACCCCAGGATGGGTGATTGACAAGTGAATTCTCTTAAGCCCAGTGGACGGTGGGCATGGGCCGCCTCCAACCTTGGCTCCAGGGCTGGCATGTCCCCCAGGATCCTCTGAGCATCTATAGGCTGACCTCTGGAAGAACCGGTGGACAGAGGTTCAAATGCCCAGCTGGAAAGAGCTCCCTGGGCCCCGCCTAGGCAGATCCAATCTCCTGTGCTCTTGGCCCAGTCAATAAAGTCTCTCCCCTTAGCGTGCTCAGCTGGAAGCTAGCAGCACGATTCTTTCATATTTCCCTCCCACAAGGAAGACATGGAAAATGGGTGGTCTTGCAGCCAGAAGGCTCCACCAGACCTTCACACAGGTGCCTCCTTCTCAACCATCAAATCTCAACCCAGTTGTCACCTCCTCTGAGAAGCCGTCCCTGACCATCCGACCTAAAGGAGGCTCTCCGCAGGTATGCTCTATCGCATCAACCAGTTTATTTCCTTTTCGCCGTGAGAAATTACCTTCTTTGTTTAGTTGTTTGCTGGCTTATTGCCAGTGTCCCCCCACTAGAATAAAAGCCACAAGAGGGCAGATTCCTTTTCGGTCTCATTGACTTCTGTGTTTCCAGAATCTAGAACAACACTTGGCTTATAAACAAGATTTGTTGAATGAATGAATTCAACAAGTGAAAAACTGCCTACATGAGAGATGGGAGATGAGTACCTGCTGCCATTGGGCTGGTGAAGGCAAAGCAAAATCGACAGGCCAGCAGTCTAGTGAGCTTCCAGAACCTTCCTTGCTTCTTTACATACCATCTGGTCCTTTTCTCTCTCTCTATGGGGCAGTCAGTCCTGCAGACGCAGAGCTTCTGTAAACAAGGGCCATTGTTTCCTCTGGCTTTTTTTTAAAAGGAATATATATATATATTTTTTATTGAAGTATAGTTGATTTACAATGTTGTGTTAGTTTCAGGTGTACAGCAAAGTGATTCAATTAAACATACATATATATATATATATATATATATATATACTTTTTCAGATTTTTCTCCCTCATAAATTATCACAAAATATTGAGTGTAGTTCCCTGTGCTATACAGTAGGTCCTTGTTGGTTATCTATTTTATATATAGTAGTGTGTATATGTTTTTTTTTCTCTTTGAACTTTTTCCAAACATAGCTTTTTAAAAAAAGTTTTTGTTGGAATATAGTTGATTTACAGTGTTGTGTTAGTTTCAGGTGTACAGCAAAGTACATCAGTCATACATATACACATATCAGTAGTGTGTATATGTTAATCCCTTTGGCTTTTATCCCCAGTGCCAGAACTGGGCCAGGCACCTCGTGGGGTAAGAGCAGAGCTGGAGCAACTGACTTTCTGGATTTAAATCCCACTTCCTCATGCCTTGGATGCCCTGACTTTCTAGCCTAGGATAAGCAAGTAAGGTATTTGACCATTGACTCTAAAGCTCAGCGCCCTCATCAGAAAACGAGGATCAGAGTAGAACTTTCCTTGTAGAATCAATGTGAGGAATGAATGAGGCAGCTATGTATAGTCTAGGCCAAGCTCAGTAATTATAATAATAATTATTATCCCTAAATGTTTTAATGTCTTAAATGTATCATCACTAAGTGTTTTAGTAGGTATAAGTGTTATATAAATGTTTTAGATGTGTTATTATTTAGCTATTTTAATAATCATAGTAATAATGCAGTGCCTAGCATGTAGTCAAGGTCAATCAGTAGTTGCAGAATAAATGATGTATTAGGATTGCTGTGATTGCAAGCAACAGAAACCCCATTCAAACTGGCCGAAGTAACGTTACAGACGTATAACTCAAGTATCCAAAAAGCCAAAGCATGTTGATGCCATCAGAACTTGATCTCTCACTCCTTCGCTCAGCTCTGTTCTCTTCCTTATTAGCTTTCTTCCCAGTCCAACCTTCTTCCCAGAGTGGCCTCCTAGAACTCCAGGCTGACATCCACCCGAGTTCCAGACCTGCAGAAACAGAGAGCCTCGATTTCCCAACAGTATCAACAAAGGTGCCAAAGCTGACCCTTATTGGCCTGGCTGAAAGTCACATGACCATCCCTAAACCAATCACTGTTAGGAATGGAGTTCTCTGAGTGCTCAGGGCTGGGACATGTCTACACCTTGGGAACCAGAGAACGTGATCAACTCCAGCTCAGTCACAATGGGATCAGAGGATAAGTGGTTCTACAAAGGGAAAAGGAGATGATGATTCTGCCGGAAAAAAACAGAAGGAATGTGGGACAGCAAAAACCATAAGAGAGGTACTACGAAGAGATTGTGCAAAAAATGTCCAGCTCACAACTTTATTTAGTTACCTTCTTTCCATCACCCATGCTTGCCAGCGCTTGGGCTTCTCTGGGGACCCTTTCGTCTTCCCTGAAGGTATAAATGATGCTATCAGCCAAGAGATTTTAGAGGCGTCCTGTTCATCCACCGACAGAAAAGATTCAATAAGCAGAAACCTAAAAAAAAAAAAAAGTGCCTGGCAAGCTCCTATTATCCTTGCAAACCCAGCTCTAATGTCACAACCTTCTGGAATTTTTTTCTTGGATCATTCCAGAAAATGACTCACTGATCACTCTTTTCAGGGTTACCTCCATTCCTCATTGTACTGAGTCCATGAGGAGCCCTTATCAGACTATATTTTTGTTCATTTGTTTATTTAAACCTCTCCTCCACTGACCTATAAAGACATATACGATGGAAGTTTCCCGAAGGCTATCCTCTAGACAATAGAAATTCAATATGGATTTATTCAGGCTCAGTTCTCCAACCGGCTGATAGGAGTTTGGCCAAAGTGTGTGAAACCTGCTAAAGGGAGCCATACGAACGTTTGCAGAGATCCTAGAACTTACCTCTTTGACAGAGCTGGGCAAGATCCTTGGGTATGTAACCAACGGTAACAACGTGTTTGTAAACACTTTCTCGTGCACGCCCTTTAGCCAACCTTAATATTAATATTATCAGTAGTCATTATTTGATGTCTCATTTGTTGACTTCATGCTGTGTACCAGCTCCTGAGGTAAGCAACTTACCTGTATCATCATATCAATTCTGTAGGACATTAAGAGGTAGCTGTCACTGATTTCATAGGTGATTAAGCTGAGACTCTCTCAGAGGGGTCAAGTAACTTTCTCAAGGCTACACAGCTAGCAGGTAGTGGAGCCAGCGCTCCGACTCATGTCTAAAACCCTTGGCCTTAAGCATTAAACTAGTATTCTGCTTATATCCTTGCAAGTGAGGCAAGCAAAGAAGACCCACTCCTCCCCACTTTCCAGATGGGAACTCAAGGTGGACAATTACTAGGAAATTCACGAGAAGTCACCAATTCAGCCAAAGGCCACAGGATCAGCTAAGCTCCTGGAAGAGAACACTCTTACTAATTCAGAAAGAGAGAGCGAGATGCAGAGGGCAGCAAGCCGGAGGAACACCCCTTCTCCCGGAGATGTGTGGTTTCAGACACTGTGAATGAGCCCTTGGCACTAAGTAGACATTGGATGGACGCGAGCTGGAGCTGGAGCGATGGATGCCAGCAAGTGCGGAGGGCCCCTGACAGATGTGATATTTCACGCGGGACCATTCATCCACATGATGAATGTTGAGGCAGCAAGGCTGAGCCCTGGGTCCCACCGAAACCAGCATCCCTGGGAAAAGCGCTCCACATCCCACAGCCCCCTCCGCACTTGGCTTTGGAGCCAGCTGTCTGGCCCTTCCGCCTCCCTCAGCCACGAGCCCCAATCCCACTGTAGAACACTATCAAGTGTTTCCTGACCCAGCAGTAAGTACCCAGCATCGCTTGTACTCACCCTGCCCAGCCCCCTGCCCGCACACCTTGGCTACAATGTCTCCTCCTCATAAATCATGCAGCCGTGGTAACTGTCTCTCAATCAATCTCTTCCAGGTGTTGGCTCAGACAGTCTCTCAAGGCGAGTGTCTCTTCCCTTGAGGCTTAGGTGCTGAGAGCCCCTTCGTCTGGAAATAGTTTAAAGCCAGGTAGCTTTTCTTCCTTCCCAGGGTCTCTTGGTTCCAACCTGAGGCTCTCGGGATCCACAGACTGCAGAGAACGTCAGGAAACCCGGGAGAGGGTCAAACCGACTCAGAAGGCATGAGACGATGGTCTTTATCAATGCCCAAAGGCTTGGTAAATATAGGCCATTTGACTTTTTTGCACCAGCAAATATTCCATATTCCATATGGACTTAAAGGGATGGGCCTTCCAAACACAATTGTAAATATTAGTTAGCTTTAGAGAGTTCACATTTCACATTGTCTGCCTCCTTTTTGGACACATAGACGGGTGTAGCAGAGATAATGCTATGTATTCAGAAAATGCCATTTCAATCTTTTATTTCCCGGGATCCCTTGTTAGGTTAAAGACATGTGACTAGGTCCAGACCAATGGGAGGGAGGTAGATGTATATCTACTGCTTCCAGGTTCAGCCACGACACTTCCTGCATATCTATAACCTTCTGCTCTTTCTTTGGTCACCTAGGAGACTATGTATTTAAGATGGAAGGAACCTGCATCCCTGAATGACCACTTGGAGGAGAACAGCCGAAAATGCTCAACGCATACTAGACTCTGATACAAGTGAGAGAATTAAGCCACTGAGCTTGGAGAGTTTGTTACTGCAGCATTACTTAGCCTACCCTGACTAACGCAATTAGATTCAGAAAAGTCTATTAGCTTTCGAAATATAACTGCAACCCACTTAGGTGTCACCTTCCCTAGCTCACTTTTACTTGTAAATGCCACAGATGCTGTGATTAGCGGTACGCTATACCTGGTGGCAAGGAACATCGACTGTTGGGATTATACCTAGCTAATTGCAAATCAGGCTATCAGTTTGCTCCACAACTAGATTTTAAGTTCCGTCAGGGAATAAACCATAAAACGGGTTAGCATATGGGCTCTCGAGGCAGGCAGATTTGAGTTAGAATGTGGTTTAATTACATGCTAACGTGTGGACCTGGTCAAGTCTTAACGTTCACTTCCTCACTTGTAAATAGTGGTAATGTTTGCAGCACATCCTGTCGGCTGTGTGCTGTCGTGGTTGCTGTGGCTTCTCCGTGCCCCCTTCGGACTCCCCACTGGAAAGATCGCCAGCTGATAGCCCTCAGCTGTCAGGAGTTGTGTCATCAGCAGAAAACCATCTCATCCGAGGTCACGACCCTCTCCTGGGACAGCCTACATCCAGTGACAGGTCCGTGGGGAAACAGAAAGACCTGACCCCCTTGACCCAACTCAGGACAACTCTGAAGGGCCAGCCCAGCTTCAGAGTTTGTGGTGGACAGACTCTGAGATGGTTTTCCCATCATTCCTGCCTCTGGGTCCTCACGTTCTTGTACAATCCCCTCTCCGTGAGCATGGGTAGAACCTGTAACTTGCTTCTAACAATAGAACGTAGCAAAGGTGACATAATGTCACTTGCTCAATTACATCACATAAGATTGCAACATCTGTTTTGCTAGCAGACTCTCTCCCTTGTTGGCTTTGATGAAGCAAATGGCCATGGGGTGGGGGGGGGGGCCAAAC
>NW_020172781.1:1188442-1244756 GCF_003031525.2 Neophocaena asiaeorientalis asiaeorientalis | reverse complement strand
CAAAGAACCAAACGTGTCCTCCTGCCAACAGCCCACGAGAAACTGAGGCCCTCAGTCCTACAACCTGCAAGAAACCGAATTCTGCCAACAGCCACGTGACCTTAGAAGTGGATCTTTCCCCAGCTGAGCCTTGAGGTGAGACCGCAACCCTGTCCAGCATCTTGATTTTGACCATGCAAGAGACCTCGAATCAGAGGACAAGTGAAGCTGTGCTTGGACTCCTGACCCAAGGAAATGGTGAGATACTAAACATGGGCTACTCTAAGCTGCTAAATTTATAACTAGTACGAGGTTCTCTGTACGGTCATTTTTATTTTTGGCTTCATTGGGTCTTCGCTGCTGCACACAGGCTTTCTCTAGTTGCGGCGAGCGGGGGCTACTCTTCGTTGCGGTGCGCAGGCTTCTCCTTGCGGTGGCTTCTCTTGTTGCGGAGCACGGGCTCTAGGTACACGGGCTTCAGGAGTTGTGGCACGTGGGCACAGTAGTTGTGGCTCACGGGCTCTAGAACGCAGGCTCAGTAGTTGTGGCACACAGGCTTAGTTGCTCCGTGGCGTGTGGGATCATCCTGGACCAGGGCTCGAACCCCGGTCCCCTGCATTGGCAGGCGGATTCTTAACCGCTGCGCCACCAGGGAAGTCCCCCTAATAAACTTCTTGCACACTAAACCCCATCTCAGGCTCTGCTTCTGGGAATCCAACCTGTGATATCTATCCAGTACCCGTGTGTTCCCTTCTCCACTTTGTTGACAAAACCCTGATTTTGTTGATTTGATCCTCCTCCAAGGGACCCTGTGCTTCTGGGGAGGCAGATCTCAGCCCCTGGGCTGCATCCTGCTTAGACTAAGCCTATTATGAAAATCCTCTTCTTGCCAGTGATCCTTTTAGGAAGAGACTCCTTAGCCAATTCTGACCAGTGAGATTTGAGGTGTGTGTCAGGGCTTCTAGGAAATGGACACAGGAGGGGCAGCTCCTGCTCTGCTTACCCTGGACTTTGTTGACTCATTGTAGAAACTGTAACTGCTGAAGTCAGCTGGCACCCACAATGGATCCTCGATTGGACTGACGTCACTGATTTAATCAGCCCCGGTGCTGCTCTGCCTTGAGACCGCTATGGGACAAGTTTTCTTTAGGACAGCCTAATGCATTCTAACTAAATCAGTTTAGGTTGCCACTTCAGAGGGGAGATTGGAGAATTGAATGAAATGATGCTGTGGTAGCCATGAGAATATACCTCACATACCCCCAAACTACAGGGAGAGTAATTGACCAAGGGTTCCAGCTGCTGCACTTTGAAATCCATCACCAGATTTGCACCAAAGCGACACTTCCCTTGAGCTGCTTCTCCAAGGACTGAGCACAGCGGAGATACTAAGGCAGATGTGTTCCTGGGAGATGTGGGATTCCTCTGATGAATGGCTTCATTCACAGACTCCCCACTGGCTTTGCTGAACCTTTCTTAGAACTTCATTGGAGGCATGGATGAATGTGTATCGACTTAGATGGTTGATTGACAACACTTCCTTCCTTACTGCCTGATGTATTTACACCCAGATCTAATGTTTCTCAATCCCTGGCCCATAGGCTTAAGCTAATATACATGGTTGTTTTAAAGACTTTTTATTTCCCCTATGTCAATGACAACAAGAAACCTGAGACACCTCTGGCTTCTTCCCTAATGTACCTGACGTCTCTGTAAATGGGAAATGGAGTGAGAGTGTACATTTCCTGAGCGTTCCTGTCATCCACTGAGACCTTCCCATGGAATCACAAACAAGAGTGCCAGGCTGGGATATCTTAGGTTTCCTTTTGGACCAGTGAGGCAGAAGTTCTGGCCTTCGGCTCTGCCGGTGATTTGCTGTGTGACCTGTACCAGCCCCTCCCCCTCTCTGAACCTTAGTTTTCTCCTGTGTCCAAGATGACAATTGAATGAGATGGTCTCTGAGGCTCCTATCCTTCCTATCATGCTCTGTCATTCGGGATATGTTCAGCTGCAGGTAACAGACAAATAAACCATAACAGCATTAAAATATACTGTATATTACAATGTCACTTAACAAGAAATCTGAAGGTAAAACTTTCCAGAGCTGTTGTAGCTGCTCAATAATTTTATCAAAGCTACAGACTTTTTCAATCCTTTCTCTTCACCATATTTAACATGTTGGCTTTCAATCTCATCCTTGTTGTCTCGTGGTCACATGATAGCTGCCAGAGCACCAAATATCACACTTCACTCCAGTGTCTGACTCAGAGAGGAACGGGCCAACAGCAAAGTGTTTCCTTTTAAAAAGAAGGAAATTTTTCTTTAGCAGCACCCCGAACAGGGTTCCTCCACGACTTTTTGGCCAGGACTGAATCACATGGCCACTTCTTGCTGCAAGGGAAGCTGGGAAAGCTAGTACTTGAGCAAAAAAAGAATGGGATTGCCATGGGCATATTGCTGCCTTGATCAGGGTGAAAAAAAAAAAAGGCAAGGAATGACAGCGTTTGCCTGAGAGGCCTCAAAGGTGGGTATCCGGTCATCCATACCCCAATCTACTCAGAGAGACAAGGCTGCCATGCATGAAACAACTTGAGGCCACATGTGGGCACATATCAGTAAACAGGGCAAAAACAGAACACCTGTGTGCTGAGTGGATGTAGATATTCCAGCAGCATTTGGGGAATGGTGCGGTAGTGGGGGGGGCAGTCAGAGGTGGCAGCTGGAAAAGAAGGAGCAGGAAGAGAAAGGAGACCCCGATGGGTGAAGGGTCCCCTCCTTCTGTAGCCGCCTTCTCATTTACTGTACTGAAATGCCCCATGCCCTCCTCACTAGAGCCAGAGTGAGCTTTTCATAAAGCTCCCCTGCTGGAAACCCTGCCATGTTTCTCCATTTTCTGAAGAGTAAAGACCAAATTCCTTACCCTGCCTGCAGGCCCCCTATACTCCAGCTGCACTGACTTTTTCTTCCTGTTCCAAGAATTGATTAAGCTCAGTCCCACCTCAGGACCTTTGCACATGCTGTTGTTCCCTCTGCCTAGAGAACAATTGTCCCCCTATTTTGCTAGTTAAGTCCTACTTACCTTTCAGATTGCAGCTGAACAAACTTCCTCAGAGCAGCCTTTGCTCCGGTCCCCACACCATGACATAAATTAACCTTTTTTCCAGGTGGTTAATCTGAGTCTATCTAACTTTCCCACTTCCCAGCACACATACACTTGTCTTTCAGCTCCAAGAGGGCCAGGGATGGTGTCCACATTCCCTACCAAAATCATAATGGAGTGAAGAGCCAAGCTACATGGATTTAAATCACAGCTCTTCCACATATCAGCTGTGTGACCTTGAGCAAGTTCCTTAACCTCTCTGTGCCTCCTTTTCTTCATGTACATAAGGATAAGAATAAAATCTGCTTCATAAGGTTGTCTTAAAGATTAAATGATAACATATATTAAAAGCTGAGCACAGTGCCTGGCATATTGTGTATTAAGTATTGTGTAATATAAGTATTGCTATTAGAGTAATGGGAATGTGGATCCCTAGTACCTAGCAAAGGCTGGCACACAGTAGGTGCACGACAAATACTTGTTAAGGAGAGAAATGAATGTTTATTCATCTCCCAAAAGGCAGAGATGATTATATGCCTTTTCATTTTTTTAATCTTCATCACTCTGCACGGGACCTGGCACTTAGTAGGTGTGCAAGAAATTCCTAGTCATCCCCACTGCCTGCCACTGCCGTTTCAAGCCCTTCCCTTCTTCCTTCTCGAATCCAGGTGGAGCTTTTCCGCTCCTTGCGGTAGGGCAGCCTCCCCAGCCCCCTCTGATCTTTCCCACTTTGCCCAGAGACGCAGAACAGCTTTGATCGCTGACAGGTGCCTTCTAGGAAGAGAGAGAGAGAGAGAGACAGACAGAAATCCAGCAATTTAAGCTCCCTGGACACGACGCTTAATAAAACGAGCAGCTCTCAGCCTCTGCTCCTATCAGCTGTCCGTTGTTTGGGGCAGATGCGGAGGCTCGGGACAGCCGCAAAGCTGGGGAATAGAGGAAGGGGAGCTGGGGAGAAGCCGCTGCCTCCAGATATCAAATACATAAATAAGCCCAGGCTACAACTGAGAAAGGCCCGATACCCTTGGCAATATTGGACCTCTCTGGATTTCGATGGTCTTAAGTGACTATAAACCCAATTTTCTCCTCTGATTTCCTATTATTAATGAAGTTTTACTTACACAGTCATGAATACGTTCTCCTTGTTGAAAAAAATTCACCTTGCAGATCAGGTCACATGGACCTCACCCTCATCTTGGTCCATTCAGCATCTCCCAGGAAGTAACCTTGGACCACATTTCAGGATGTATGTATCTTTCTAAAACTCATTGGATGCTTGTTATACCCTGTACGTCATACAATAGGTAGCCTTAGTTTGCATGTGTATATATTACTGGTATGTAGACTTTTCCAGTGGGGTGTGTTGATTTGCTGTATTTTGTTTTTTTCTGAAGGGCAGCACGTTGAACCTATGATTCTCTAACTGGTTTTTTTTTTTCATTTAGTGACGTGTCTGGGAATCTTGCCATAGAGCTGCAAACACATCAACCTCACTCTTTTTCACTGCTGCATAGCACTCCTGAAGGTGGAGAGAACCTAGTTTATTCAACACTAGCTGCATGTTAAAATACCAAGGTGTGTGTGTTGGGGGGAGTCTTTTATATTATGATTGCCTGGGCCCCACCCCAGACAAACTGAATGAGATGTAAAGGCAGGAACTAGGTATCAGAATGTTACAATTCCAGCGATGTTAACTTGCAACCAGAGTCAAGATTGATTCATTTAGCTAGTCGCCTATTCATGCCATATTTAAGCTATTTCCAAGCCCTTTGCTGATTTAAAAAAAGCCTTCTGGGCACTTCTTTGTACATCCTCTCTTATGCATCTGTGCTGGTATTTTTCCACGACAGGGTTTCTCAGCCTCTGCACGGTTGACGTTTGGGCTGGGTAATTCTTGGTTGGGGTGGGATGCTGTCCTGTGCACTGGAGGATGTTGAGCGACATCCCTGGCCCCCACCCCCTAGACACCAGGACATCACGCCAATCAAAAACGTCTCCAGATACTGCTAAATATCCCTTGGGGATCCAGATCGCCCCTGGCTGAGAACAACTGCTCTGGGGTGGGAACCCAGAAGGGGTGGGAACCCAGAAGGGAAGGGTTACAGAGGATATATACTTTTTCTTGGAGTTCACATGGCTCTAAAGTTCCGGCACTAATTCACAATGTCTAATTTTCCAGGAATATCCTGCCAGCCAACAGCCTGCCCCTTTGTCTCTGTGAGTCTGGACTTAGAATTTGGGCTTGAACCCTGAGCATCTCTCCCTTCAAATACCTCCTGCAGCCCCAAAGCCCAGGAATCCTATCATGTTTGGAACACAATTCTAGAATCTAGAATATGAGCCCAGAGGTCTGGAGTAGAAGGGACTATCAAATAAGGGTGAGAAGGAACCGATTTCTTTATTTTCTGTATATCTTTCCTTCTTCCTTCCCTCCTTCCTTCCTCCCTCCCTCCCTCCTTCCTTCTCCTTTTCTCTTTTATTGTTTTTTGGGTTTTTTTGCAGTACGCGGGCCTCTCACGGTTGTGGTCTCTCCCGTTGCGGAGCACAGGCTCCGGACGCGCAGAGGCTCAGCGGCCATGGCTCACGGGCCCAGCCGCTCCGCGGCACGTGGGATCTTCCCGGACCGGGGCACAAACCCACGTCCCCTGCATCGGCAGGCGGACTCCCAACCACTGCGCCACCAGGGAAGCCCCTCCTTTTCTCTTTTAAGGCAGTTCTGCTGAGGGGAGGGGAGGATACTTCTCTCATCCCCGTGCCCACCTCAAATTTCCAGCCTATACTTTTCAGGCTTTTGAAGACCACGGTCTGTGTCCGGGTGGCTCTCTGAGTTTTATAGGTCATGAAAAGGATGGACGAGAGGGAGGAAGACAAGGCAAGTGGTCCTAAGAAACAGAAAGAAGATTCCCAGAGGCTGTGTGCATGTACGCTTGCATGTGCTTGCCTGTGTGTGTGCATGTATGTGTGCGTGTGTGTGTAAGAAAATTAAATTCACAGGCTGGGGAGGAAGAGGAAGGGGAGAAGCAACAGACCCAGCCAGCTGTGTCTCTTTAAGCAAGATAAGCGGCGGCCCCATCTATCTCCTGGACACTATCAGCCCGTTGTCTAAAGTACTTACAGCCCCTCCTGGAGAGGAGTGCTAACCAGGCGATGCTGGGGGAGGGGAGGAAGTGAGTGAGGCATTTAGGACTGGGCACCCTGGCGGCCAGCTTCCCCGAAGAGCAACACGCAGCTCGCAGAGGGGGAAGGTCACCCCACCCTAGGCCAGGCCTGTTTTTAGCTCAGCACTGGCTCCCTACCTGGGCCCCGTTCCCAGGGGAACCACTTGAAACTGAAACTTGTCTTTCTCAAGTGGCTGGGGGAGAGTGTGAAATCCAGGAAAGAGAGAGTGAGCAGAAGAGAAAAGCTGTTTGCTGCTGTTCAAAGGGACCTCAGCCATCCGGCCCCATGATCCTTTAACAACCAGCTGTGGCTCTTACTACCCTGTGAAATGGGGGCTATGACTCTCCCTGTCTCAGAGATAAGGAAGCCAGGCTCAGAGACATTAAGTAACTCACCGAGGGCCACACCGCTAATCAGAGGTGTCGGGGGAATTTGAACGTGGATTTCTCTCGGCTCCAAAGCTGACGTCTTACCTCTTTAACCAGGGTATTTCTTGCAACTCCTCTGGATGAAGGATTTGTTCTCTATTCATTCAACAAATACTTTTATCGCCTTGGTGCTAGATTCTGCTCTGGGTACTGACAATAAAGACATGACCCCAAGGGCTTACTGACCTCTACAACATATCCCTCTACATTAAGCCAGACCTGCAGAGCCCTTAATAACCAGATTTTATCATTTTGGCCTCTGTACCACTTGATTTTGTCAAACTGTGATTTAGGGTGGTAGCACACCCAAGGAACCCAAGAGAGACAGTCCTGTAATATTTGCTACTGGGCTTCATTAACACGATGGTACCCTCAAGAAAATCACAAAACTACACAGCGCTACATCATCTTTATAAGAACCCAAGGGAAATCTCCCTCCTGGTGTTTAGCAAACATCTCGATGTGTTTGTCTTTTATGAACTCTTAGGGCTCTCGTAACTAACTATACTTCCCTCCTCGTTTTTGGCAGCTCGAAAACTCAGTGCCAAATATATTTCTCTTAACTACACAGGATGTTCCAGTTCCGAAGGCTGAGAAGCGACATATCCTAAAACTTAGTGATGTAAAACAACCTTTGCTGACGTTCCCGGATCCCGTGGGTCAGTGATTCAGACAGGGCATGGCACAGGGCAGTCTCGGTACCGCGATGCCGGGAGCTGAGGGCAGAATGATCTGAAGGCTCTTCGCTCGCACGTCTGGGGCTGGGTGCTGGCCGTAGGCTTGGGGCTTCAGCTCTTCTCCACATGGGCTGCTCCTCGTGGGCTCTCCCGATAAGCTCATTTGGGCTTCCTCACAGCACGGCAGCTGGGTTTCAAGAGTGAGTGTCCCAGTGCAGGGGCAAGTTAGGCAGAAATTGTATCAGCTTTTATGACCTAGCCTTGGGAGGTCTTCCAACTGAAGGGGTCATCACCTGTCGCCTACCCTGGGCCTGGCCTGTGTTTAGCTCAGTCCTTAGTGCTGGGGAACATTACCCTGCCACCATCACATTCTATTGCCAGAAGTCAGTCCAGCCCAAAGTCAAGGGGAGAATCAGACTCCATCTCTTTTTTTTTTTTTTTTTAATTTTTATTGGAGTACGGCTGCCTTACAATGTGTGTTAGCCTCCACTGCACCACAAAATGAATCAGCCCAGACTCCATCTCCTGATGGGAGAAGCATCATGGCCCTGGAAGACAGCGTGGGACAAAAATATTGTGGTGGCCACTTTTGGAAAATATAGTCTGTCACACGTGACCAAATGGAACTCACTGACATATACTAATCACTCTTGGCCTCATTATTTTATTATTTGCCACCTGTGGATTGCATGCATTTTTGCAGTCAAAGATTCTTGATGGAAATAGGCAGGAGATAGACAATGCCTGTCATCAATGCCGTTTTCTGAGTGTTTGTTCTGTGCTGAGAGCCGTGTAAACAGATCCTTCCTTATGCCTTCACTGCTTTAATTCACAAACAATCCTCTTATCAATATTTTACAAGTAGAGAAACCAGAGCGCAGGAAATTAAAGAGGTTTACCAGATCTGGCATGGTGGAGAAGTGGCAGAGGTGGGGTTCCATTCTGGGCAGTCTGACTCAGCTCTCACAGGTAGAGTCACCCCACGTGCCTCCATGTTCAGCCTTTTGAACCTCATCGCACACCAAGATCCTGACATGGTATTGTAGCATGAAGGCTCTACAAGATTCAGCTCTGTCCTCCCTCAAATGTCTCCTCTGACCACCGAGCGTTCTCAAGTGCAGCTTTCTCTGAGAAATAAGAGAGTATTCAACGACTTCTGCATATATATCAAGATTAACATTCTCTCCAAGTTAGATCAGCCAGGCTGTCGGGAATTGGGGAATTTGGCAGAAAGTCTAAGCACCCACTTCTTGCCAGGCTCTGAGCTAACTCTCAGGAATCTGGGCACAAGACATTTAATGTCACACTTGACTGAGATCTCTTGAAGGGCAGGGACCGTGCCATTTGGGCTTTGCAGTAGGTACACGGCAAGTGCCCGGCATCGGGGCTGGAGGAAGTAGAAGTGTTTGTCTAGTCCAGCTATGAAAACTTGGGCGAACGACAGCCCCTCGGAGCCTCTATTTGTTCACCTGTAAAATGGGACTAAGAATGGTCCCTGCACACCTCCCAGGGCTATATCGGGAATCTTGTGACTGAGTAGGTCTCCCTTTTGGTCTTGACTTCTAAAACACTCCATAGCAAGTTTGGACCCTACGCATGGTACTCATGTAAAATGCTGAGCATATAATGAATCCTCAATAATCGGGACTGTAAAGCACTCTGGGGCTTGAACTCCAAACTCAACTGAAGTTGATAACAAGAGGGAACAAGAGAATGGATGAAATCAAATGGAAATCTCCTAAAAACCTTTTTATAAACCTTAATCCTCCAAACCAAAGTTTTCCACCAAATGTCTGAGTTAGTATGTGTCGATCTAACGAAATGCTGTCAATGGCTCGGAGCTGGTAACTTCACTGGGGGTGTACCTGGCTGAGAAGTGTCCGGGGGAGAGGGTAAAGCGGCAGCCTGTTTGGAGAATACAGGAAATTAGCCCAGCTGACCAGGTGTTGCTTTATATCTCTCTGCCCAATTAGCACTGACCTCTTATTTTTATTTTCCGTGTAGGATGTGGCTGGTGAGTCAGAAAGAAAGGAGAGCTTCATTATTTGCTCTTTGCTAAGTTCTTGGAAATATCGAGAATACTTGGCCCTCAAGACAAACCCCAGCTCTGGGCCTAAAAGCTAAATCCAGATATGTTATATATTTATTCAAGGCAGGAATTGGCCAGGAAACGACTATAAAACACACATTTTGAATAAAAGAGAGAGATTTATGGTGCATTTTCGAATCTGAGTCATATCTCTCTGCCTCCCCCTAGGCCAGGAGTCCTTAATCACTAACATACCCCCAGCTTGTTCATTCGGTGGGCACAGAATTGCTTCCTTCTGGTCCTGTCCCAGTTAAAGATGTGGTGGAGATTGTGCTACTTTATCTGACAGTCAGTAAATGAATTGCCAATTCATTCGGAGCTTAGATGGGGCTGGTTTTTTCCTTGGGAAGGAAAAAAGGTGAGCTCCTTTCATATGTATCTTTGATCAGTCGGGACTTGACAAATTATTTTCCCAGGAATTTCTCTATCCTCAATGCCACAGGGAAAACAATGGATTTACTCTAAAAGAATAGTTTTTATGTTTCAGAAATTAGAGTAATGTAAAAACTTTTCTCAGGTTCCTTTATCTCTCTCTGTCTCTGTCTGTCTCTCTGTCATTCTCTCTGTCTCCCCTTCTTTTCCTACAAATGTTTTTTCCAGAGAAAGGAAGTAGATACCAGGCAGAGTTGGGAAAGGCTGCTGGCAACAGCTTGGCTTCGGGCTGGTTATTTCAACTTCATGAAAGTAACAGAAATAAGGCCCACTCCCTGAATACAGTCGGTATTGGGAAAGCAAAGTCAAATCTTCTATCCCCAGTTTCCCTTGTGACACCTGGTTCTTTCTCCTGTGGACTCTTGTTTTAGAGACAAACTTTAGCCTGAAGAATACCTGAATGCTGTTTCAACTCTCTCACGCCCATAGTTTAGACATTCACTTACCTGAAGACAGAAGGCTACTTCCATATCAAGGTTTTATCCGCTATGGTACAATATTAAGGAAAGGCATGTATTGAAGGTATCAGTGGTACAGGGCCGCCATGAACAGTTGGGCAGGTGTGCACTGCACAGCTTCAGGTGGCCCCATTTGGCTAGACTATCAACGTGAATGACGTGCTCTGAGGGGTGTCCCCTGATCAATCTTTACAAGAGTGGGTGGCAGCTTTGAAAGGGAACTAACGGAGGTGAAGGGAATATTGGAAAATCATAATTATAATAAAGGGACAATCTGGGGGATCAAGGTGGAAAGAACTAAAAAAGAGTTTTGTTAGGGACTAAACTGAGTGTACGCTAGTAGTTTCAGTCTGTTTATTTCTCCACTCGAGATTCTCTTTCTGGGAGAAGGAGGGAGAGAGAGGCAATAAGCCTTGCTTGGGTCAAGGGCTCCCACCCTCTTGTCTAAGGCCGGGGAGAGCTCTGGATTAAAGTGTTCCTCTCCTAGGGTAAGTTTCCTCCAAGCAGGACCCTAAAAAAAGGATTTGAGTGCAATGGTCTATTTGAGTGAGGGTGTGAGAAGCGAGATAAGGCAGGAAAGGAAACCAATGAAGGGCGTGGTACCGAGCAGGTCACCTCTGTGAGCCACTGGGACTCAGTCCTGCTAGGGACCCCGTAAGAGACTGCAAAACATACTCAAAAAGAGTCCCGCCAAGGGGACAGAAAGCTGGGATATTTACAAGTTGGTACTCCGGTCCCTCATTACTTAATTCCCTGGCCAGGCACATACCTAAGGCCAGAGAAAGGCATCAAGCAAAGAGACCCCGAGGCAGGAAGCAGACAGTCACTGGTGTCTGAGAACCATTCACCCAAGCTGCAGGTGACCCGGAGGATGGGCCCAGGAGACAGGGCTGGGCCCTGACAGCATCTGCTCTGCCCACACACAACGAGAACGATATAAACCATCCCAAAGAACCGGGGTGCCATCTCCCAAAGAAGGAAGACCGATGCAGGAAGGTCACAGAATACCAAATACTCATCACACAAGGAATCCAGAACACATGCGGCTTTGTCCGGGTGCTGCCCCACCTTCGCCATTAAGTAGCCTCCCGGCCTCCAGCAAGTCACCGCCTCCACTTTGGAGTTACCAAGGCCTCATTTTCCTCTTCTCTAAAGGTCTGTAGAGTATTAATATCTCACATTTCCAGGACCCTTAAACTCAGGGTAAAAATGGGGCTCCTCGGTGCTTTGTGACCACCTAGACGGGGTGGGATGGGGGGTGTGGGAGGGAGACGCAAGAGGGAGGAGATATGGGGATACATGTATACGTAAAGCTGATTCACTTTGTTATACAGCAGAAACTAACACACCATTGTAAAGCAGTTATACACCAATAAAGATGTTTAAAAAAAAATGGTTCTGAAGAACCTAGGGGCAGGACAGGAATAAAGACACAGACATAGAGAATGGACTTGAGGACACAGGGAGGGGGAAGGGTAAGCTGGGACGAAGTGAGAGAGTGGCATGGACATATATACACTACCAAATGTAAAATAGATAGTTAGTGGGAAGCAGCCGCATAGCACAGGGAGATCAGCTCGGTGCTTTGTGACCACCTAGGGGGGTGGGAGGGAGAAGCAAGAGAGAGGAGATATGGGGATGTATGTATGTGTACAGCTGATTCGCTTTGTTGTACAGCAGGAACTAACACACCATTGTAAAGCAATTATACTCCAGAAAAGATGTTAAAAAAAAATGGGGCTTCTCTGGAAAAGAATATGAAAAATAATATATATATATATGATTATATAGAGAGAATATATAGTCTATATATATAGAATCACTTTGCTGTACACCTGAAACCAACACAACGTTGTAAACCAACTCTACTTCAATTAAAAATAAATAAATAAGATTTTTTAAAATGGGGTTCTCCGGGTAGTGAGCTGGGGTTATAAAACAAAGCAAACCATGTTCTTGGTCTTCCCAGCCACCAGAAGCGTGAGAAAATAAATTTCTGTCATTTAAGCCACTCAGTTGCACTGCCCTTCCTAATGGCCTGCCCTATGGATTTCAGACTTACCTACCAGCTCCCACAAACGTGAGCCAATTCCTTTCAATAAGGCTCTTAATACATATCTGTACATCTCTTACCGGTTCTGCCTCTCTGGTTGAAGCCCGGCTATAGAACTGTTAAGGGGAGGCCTGTAAATGACTTATAGGCACAGCATACACACTCCTGGCTTTGGAGCAGAACCGAGTCACCCATCCAAGGACAACCTAGACCAACCTGCCCTCCGCCGAACCATCGGCTGATCACGGCACACAAGCCCAGCCAAGACTAGCGGAACTTGGCCATGATCCACAGAACCGCTCAGCTGATTCAACAGAAGAACTCAGTTGCTCACTTAGTTCCTGAGCAAAAATAAATGTTTTTCCACACATGCCTCTGAGGTTTTGTGGCTGATTGTCCTGCTTCCTTGATTGTGGCTAAAGATCTCAGGGGATGTTTGAGGTGGCACGCTGTCAGCGTGTACTCAGCTGTCCCCCTTCAGTGCATCGGCAACTTGAGGTGGGCAGAGAGGATGCAAAAGCGGGCACGAGAATCACCACCACAGAGTCCTTGACGTGCTGTCCTCCGAGATGCACATCTGTTGAGTCATTCATTAATTCACTCAGGACACAGACGACGAACACCTTCTAAATGAAAATACAATCAGACGAGCCTGGAATATTCCTGCCCTCCCAAAGCTCTCCTGACCCCAGGAGAGAAAGCCTGCAGTGAACGAAGGAAGAAGGGTAAACTGTGATGAAAGTTAAAGAAAGAAGTCTCTCCTAGTGTGTCTCTCCTATAAACACATTAAACTCTCTCATTTAACCCCTACCCCAAGCCTGGAGGCAGATCTGATTGCCCCCATTTTACAGAGGTGTAGACTGAGGCTTGGAGAAGTGAGTACAACTTGCTCACAAACCAGAGGATTAGCTGGGCATCCGAGACCAGGAAGCCACCAAGTCACAAAACCTCCTTTACTTTCCCTGAGGTTGAAGGCTCCAAGGACACGCCACCTGAAGGCACACGCGCCCTGGCACACTCCAGCTGCCCATCTTCTCCTGTTCCTGCAGGTCCTGCAGAGGTGGCTTGGATCCAACCACCACATAAGGGAGTCTGGCAGCATGTAATGGTCAGTCATAAGCGGAGTGACCTTGGACATGTCACCTGAAGTCTCTGCTAAGGTGCTTTCTCATCTGTAAAACAGGAATCAGATTGGCCCCTACAATCTCAGTTATGGGGCCATATAGGTATGCTGCTTGGTACAGGAACTGGCATTTACTCTATGGTCAATAAATGAAAGCCACTCTTACTATCACTGGTACTAGTATCAACAGTAGCAGGGGTGTCAGTCAGATATTAAAATTCTGTCAGGAATAACCCTCAATCTACTCTCCAGGCTATCTCTCACCCTCAGCCCTTACAGTTCCAGGAGCAGGGACCAAGCATTCTTAAATTCGTATCTTCGGTAGCATTAACATGCCTGACTGCTTTTTGAGGAGGTATAAGAATGCATTCTGAGGTCAGAAAAGGTGCTGGCTTGTCAGCCTTCTAAGATGTAGAAACGTCTTTTCCTTCTTTGTTGCCACGGAAGATTCAGGGTTGATAAGCCACTTACAAAGCTAGCTATTTAGATAGTCTGCAGTATGGAGCCTGCTCGGGAAAGCTATGTTTTAATTATTGTTGAAGGTGATGATGGTGATGATGGTGATGGTGGTGGTGATGCCTTCCTAACCCCTAGTGAGCTTAAGTCTACTATAAAAATAGAAGAACATAAGGGTAGATTTCCCAGCAAGAGGAGGAAGAAGGGGCGGAGGAGAAGGACTCCTAACAATGGTGATAATATTAATACTCTTATTAGCTAAAAGTTATTGAGTATTTCCTCTACACCAGGCCCTGTGCTCAGCTCTTTACACTCATGTCTCATTGAATCCTTTCAAGAACAACTCTTTTAGAAGTACTCTTATTGTCCTTGATTCATAGATGATTAAATGGAGGGTCTAAGAGGTTAAGTGACTTGCCCAAGGTCACAGAAGCACTAAGTGGTAAGGTGAATTTTATAAGCCGGGTCAGGTAGAGAACAAAGGTGAGATTCTTACAACTGCCTGATTCAACGTACGTGTGTGTGTGTGTGTGTGCTTGTGTGTGTGTATGTATGTATGTGTGTGCTTGTGTGTCTGTGTGGGTGTGTGTATATGTGGGTGTGTATTTGTTAACAAGAGAAGGACACTTTTCCCAGGACAATAGTTCAGCCCCATAAGAGGACCAAGCCTGCAAAAATCAATCCCAGAAAACGGAGCCAGAGATACATCCAGATGCGTCCTTGTTTCTGCCAAGGAGAACATTCCACGCTGAGCCGGCGGCTGACTGGTACTGGTACCCAGCTCTGTCGCTGCCGAGGCCAATATCACCCCTGATGGAGTCTCCAACCTTTCATCCTCAAAGCAGACACCGCTGCCTCACCTTCCTCACAAACTCGATTGGGTCAACAACCAAAAGATAAACTAGATTTTATTTTACTAATTCTATTCCTAATTATAAAGAGAATTCATCTTCATCACAGAAAGATGGAAAATATTCAAATACACAAAGAAATTTTAAACGCTCACAATTCCCACCGCTATTATTATTGGGTTACACATCCTGTTGTTGTTTTTTTTTTTTCCCTCTGAGCATGAATGAATGCTGTTGTATTTAATAAAACTGAGATGCTGGTGGGCATGCTTCTTGTAACCCGTTCTTTCACTCGCAATGGATCTTGACACTTTCAGATCGTCTTCACAAATGTGGTTTTTAATGGCAAAGTGATATTACACTGTATGGGCAGACATTAAATTATTATTTTTTTTTTTTTGGCGGTACGCGGGCCTCTCACTGTTGTGGCCTCTCCCGTTGCGGAGCACAGGCTCCGGACGCTCTGGCTCAGTGGCCATGGCTCACGGGTCCAGCCGCTCCACGGCATGTGGGATCTTCCCAGACCGGGGCATGAACTCGTGTCCCCTGCATCGGCAGGCGGACTCTCAACCGCTGCGCCACCAGGGAAGCCCGACATTAAATTATTTACCCCAACTCCATATGGTATAATAAGGCTGTCTCCAGTTTTGTATGATTAAAAAAACATGATAAAAAAAATCATGATGAACGTCCCAGAAAATAAATATTTATGCACACCCCAGATTATGACCTTAGGACCAATTCCTTAAAGCAGAATAGTCCAATTAAATGATTGGCACCTTTTTAAGGCTTTTCATCTGTTTTGCTAAAGTCTCCTCCCGAAGAGTTTATCTATCTTCATTCCAGCCAGGAGTTTATGAAATTTCCTATTTCCTCATTAGCAACATGTATTATTCTCTTTTTTTTGGCCATGCCAAGCAGCTTGTGGGATACTAGTTCCCTGACCAGGGATTGAACCTGGGCCCTCGGCAGGGAAAGCTCCATGACCTAACCACTGGACCGCCAGGGAATTCCCTGTATTACTATTTTTTAAATACGGATTTGCTAAATCAATGAATAAAAAGTTTTATGTAACTTGCATTTCATGGATCTAAGTCTTTCTTTTTAAGTGTTTATTGAGCACGTACTGTGTTAGGTACTTAACTGGACATTTCCAGAGATATTATCTCATTTAAACCTCATGACAGTTCTTTGAAGCAGGTAAAATAACTCCTTTTAGTAACCAAGGAAGCTAAGGCTTGGACAAACTTAGGTTCCGTGCTGAGCTCTGCCACACACCAGCTGTGTGATGTTATGGGTGTTCCCAACCTCTCTGAGCTCAAGAACACTAATGATCAGAGACTCTGATGGCTCTGGTGATCCTCTGCCCCATAATTTTGAGTCACGCACTTGAGTACTCAGTGTTGGGCAAGGCAGCCAGAAGAATGCTATAACACTCCTCTCCCGGGTATTATACAAAGAAGCCTACTGGCTCACAAATCCAGTCCGCCATATGCAGCAGTGGGAACAAACTGGGAAAGACCTCAACACCATTAGTAGGTCCTCAGCAAGTAAGGGTGTCTATCTGTCACACAGGCTGGGACTCCAACACATGCTTGTTGAACGAATGAATGAATGCAGACTCAGTGATTACTACCCATCCATGAATCTGTTTTCTCATTTCTCCATCACCATTTCTGCCTCAGCACCTTTGCACAAGCTGTTCCCTCTGCCTGAGATGTTTCCCTCCCAACTTTTCACCTGGCTAATCCCTGCTCATCACTCAGGACTCAGCTCCTCTAACCCAGGTTAGGACTCCACGTCCTATCTCTTTATGACGTCATGAACGCTGCTTTCATAGTTCTCCCCGCCTCTGCAATCCTTTACTTACACAGATGATTATCTAATGGCTGTTTTTCTCAGTAAACCATAAGCTCCAGGAGGACACAACCTCTATCTCTGTGTCCTCAGTAATTATCACATGTCCAGTCCAGAGCAAACATCCACTAAACATATTATAGAAATACAGTAATTTGTGTTGTGTCTTTTGACATCTAAACGACGAGAAAACCACATGAATCTTTGGATATGACATCCTTAAACCTACCAATTCCCTGAAAAGCTCCTTTATTACCACTGTCTGGAGCACAAAGAGGTCAACCTGCATCTGTTATGGGAGGACAGTGTCCCTTTTTTGATTTATGAAACTTGCTGTGGACATGCTTTTTTTTTTTTTTTTTGCGGTACGCGGGCCTCTCCCCATTGTGGCCTCTCCCGTTGCAGAGCACAGGCTCCGGACGCGCAGGCTCAGAGGCCATGGCTCACGGGCCCAGCTGCTCCGCGGCATGTGGGATCTTCCCGGACCGGGGCACGAACCTGTGTCCCCTGCATCGGCAGGCGGACTCTCAACCGCTGCGCCACCAGGGAAGCCCTGGACGTGCTTTTAATGATTTTTTCCTATGGGGCAATTGTTTGAGTGCTGGGGATGGGGACATGAATTCCTTATTCTTACGACAGAAAGAGAAAGAGTAAGACTGCCTATCTTGTATAGTTGGTAAATTAGTTTAGAAGGTAATTTTTTCAAAGATTTTTTTTAACCCATCAAAGTATGTATCTGTTTAGAGTATAGTCAGAACTTATCCAGTGAAACTTTCCTCATGCATTCTCTGTGGGGACAGAAAGGCCATTGACCTAGTTTCTCCATTGTACTTGAAAGAAGCTGAATCGTCATTTCTGTATAATTAATTCACACTTCCTGGGAGTTCTTTGCCTAGGAAAAGTCCAGGGGGACCTGATGAAGTGAACAATTTGGAATTAACAAGCCAGTTGTTCCTGTTTTAAGGGGATGTGACATATTCAATGGTTCTAGATCATTTCAAAGGTGTGGGAGCTGAAATTATAAAAATAGGAAAAAAATTGCAGCACTGATTTACTTATCAATTTGCTGCTCTGTTCTGCCCTACACGTGTTAGATAGGACAAACTCACACAGCCTAAATTCGTGGGTTTTAAGTAAATATCCATTGAAGGTCTGTAAAGTTGCTTATATCGGGACCTCCAAAACCCTTGATTGCAGTAAATTAACTCAAAGAAGGAGATCCTTCAGAAAACCAAGGATTAGGTGTTATGTATAGTATGGCCGATATCATTTTTTGATCAGCTGGGATTCCTGATGATTTTTCCTTTCCGATGCTGACCCAAATTCAGTTAAAACAGATATCTCCATTCCAGAGACCTAAACCAGTGGTAAACATACTCAGCTCCATTACACTCAAGTATAGGATTCCAAATACCCCTGAGAACAACCGGAGAGAGCAGTTTCCTCCACCAAATTTCCTCTCAAATCAGTCCATCGAAAGAACGGGGGAGAAAAAACGGGTGTTCAAGTCCCTGTACTTTTTTAAGCACATGGTATTTATTAGGCTTTAACTGGCACACAAATACACGAAACGAGTACTTAATTCTCACCCCCCCCGCCCGCCTTAGCAACATAAAAAGACATCATCGCATAAAGACACTCACATGACACACAGACACACACTCTCACGTACTTGAACATACGCAGTCTCACATATTACCCTGTTCTCTTTATTAGGGTCAGTTAAAAAAAACACAAAACAAAACTTTTTTAATCAAGAAAGCAAAGCACATTTGAAAGGAAAAAAAAAAAAAAAAAAACAATGCAAACTTGGTTTTGAGTATCAATAAAATTAAAAGCTTTGGGCCAGATCCCATGCTGGATTTCATTTCAGGTTATTACTTAATTAGAACTCCCATTTATAAATAAATAGTACCAGTAAACTATTACATCTGAAGAACCCTGCAATAACATTTTACTTACACACTTGTTTTCATTCTGTTTTCTGCTTTCAGTAACCACAGTTTGGGCCTGCATTTGGTGCTGGTGTGATGTCTTTGGAGAACGTTCCTCAGTGAGCACGTCTGGCTGCTTCTTTAGGATGGTGGCTTTTGCCTTTGTATCCAGATTGGGTCGTCAGTGATGGAGGTTTGGAAGCTGGGGGCTGGCTTTGTCTTTTTATCAAGACGAATATTTATTTTGGCTTTTTCACGACTCTTGTCAGCACAGAGCTTGCGCCTTGCTTATCACAGTTCTGCCCGCATGCAAACCGGGGCTTTTTAAGTTTTCAAAGCAAGCTTTCCGGTCGGGAAGCTATAGGCCACGTTTTAGCGGGCGGGAAAAACACGGAGCCGGGAACACAGGGAGGGTCGAGTAAGATAGGATGCCAGATGGAGTCTGGTGTTACCCTGACTCCACTGGTTGGTTGCAGGCGAAACTGGACTTCGTGAGGATGGGGAAGGGAGGACAAAATCGGAGACACCACATGGCAGAGGTAGGTAATTTCTTAGTCAAGGCGGAGGGTTGCGGATTTAGGTTTGGGGGTGGAGGAGTATTCGAGGGCAACCGCACAAATACGTATTTTGAAACATACTTGCCTCAGACCTCCCCCAAGATAAGGGACTGGGTCCCGTTAAGAAAATGGAAAGAAAAAAAATATATTATTATTTATTATATAACAACGTCAACATTAACACCAAGACAGGGAAGGACTCTAACTACGCATGAGGATCAAACACTCCAGGAGGCAGGACTTTCTGGAGACCGAAAGAAAAGAAATCAAGGAGGGCATCTGGAGGTGGTGTGAATGTGGCCGGTTGATGAGTGTGGTGGGGGGAGGGGCGGGGGAGGCAGAGACTCATCTCCTTTTGGCGGTTTTTTAAGTTTCGAGACAAAACAAAGTCACATTTTTTGAATTGTGGTTTCAAGCGACTGATTACATCAGTGTTGGGGCAGGGTGGGGGGTTCTCAAGTGCAGACGTGAACATGGGGTGAAATGAGACGTCTCGTCCTTGGGGTTCTCCCTGCGACTCTCCCTCTCCCTCTCTCCCCTCCCTCCGGAAATGGCAGTGAAGGAGTAGGCCTCGCCTTAGCTGCTGTCATTCCACTCTGGAACCATGCCGACTCCATGCACGGCCGAGTGGTACTGATGCGGGGACAGGGTCCTTGGCACGCCGTGAGAGTACAGGAACTCCGACGCTTGAAGGCTGCCGGGGGACTGGAGGCCAGTCTGAGGCCCACACTGCCTGACCACAGGCTGGTGGGCCATGGAGGTCTGGTGCTGGAACATTCCCTCTCCAAGCTGCGGGGAGCCGTGGTTCGCCATGCCAGCCAGCCGGGGGACCAGGGGCCCCGAGGTGAAGTGAGCAGAGAAGTGCTGGTAGGGTAGCCTGTCCATGGGCTGCACGGTGGTGACCGTGCAGCTGCTGTACGAGGACATGCTGGGCCAGGCGTTGCAGCTAATGTCCTCCAGGCTGGGCACGGGCTCGCTGGGCGGCACGGAGCTGGCATACATGCAGGCCTGCCGCTGGGCTGACTCTGTCCTATAGGAGGCACCCAGGCCCTGCTGCTGGGGGTAGCCGGAGCGGTAGAACGGGTCCTCTTCACTGGGCGATGTCTCCATGTAGGGCTTCTTATAGGGATGGTCTGTGGTGGAACATTCTTCATCTGCTGAGATAGGAGGACAGACACCCGTGAGGCCACGATCAGCTACCCCATAGCTCAAGGCAGAGACAGCCATCTGGCCCAAGGACGGAAGAATTAAGTCCGGAAGATGGTTAGCTCCAACCTCCATTCTGATAAAAAGAGGGTGGACTGTCACAGCTAAGACTTTGGGCTACGGAGTTCTAAGCAAACAGTTTGACCTTTCCAAGCTCAGTTTCCTTTTTTTTTTTTTTTTTTAAATAATTTTCAGTATATTCCCTCAATAGAACATTAATGCAATCATTAGAAAAGATGCTTTGTATAGTTCCTAGTAAACTGGGGAAATTGAGCTCAGTTTCTTCATCTGTAAAATGGAAAGGGTCATGACAGCACCTTCTAGAAAGGGAAGTGTTGACAATGAAATGGGAACATATAGATTAAGTACTTAGTCCAGAGCTTGGTACAAGGGAACACTCAATAAATAACAATTATTATTATTATCTTCCATCCTCTCCAGCATGTGAACTTCACGAAGGCAAGACATGGTCTGGATTACCCATCACTGTATTCCCAGAACCTGGGACGTACCTAGCGACAAAAATAATAACAACAGCATCAACAGTAACAGTAACAACACATACAGCATTTACTCTGCCTGGCACTGTTCTGAGTACTCTCCACGAGGTCACCCGTTTAATCTTCTCAACAACCCCACGAGGTGCGTTCTCTCAGTCTCCTCATTTTACAGATGGAAGGAGACACACAGAGGTCAGGAAACGTGCCCAAGGTCTTATATGGCTGATAAACAGTGGAGCTAAGATCAGAATCCTAGGAATCTCGTGACAAAAGTCCTGTTCTTCCATGCCATGCTAGACAGAAAGACACGCAGCAAATACTCGTGCAATGGATGGAACAGTGGATGGACAAGTGGATAAATGGATGGGAGCCCGAATGGATCCCCAAATCCTTTCCTGATGCCTTATGTGAACAAGGACCCAGTTATGATCTGTTGAGTTGGTACCAATGCATGCATGTGTCGCTGTTTCATCGCTGAACAAGTCACTTCCCTTCTGTAAGCGCTGATTAATCCCTAGTGGAGAGCAGTAGAGAGAGTTCTGTCTCTGAAAGAGGGTCTTCCTTAATCACTTTGGGGTCACCGACCCCTCTGGGGACTAACAGAAGAGCTGGGCTCTTTTCTCTCCTAGAAAAATAAACTGAAACACGAAGTTTTGAGAACTGTATGTATAGACCAAAGTGATGCACACAACTTCAGGGGGCTCAAGGACTCCCTAAAATGCAGACCTTAGGTTAAGAAACTTAGACATGCGTGAGTCTGCATCGGGCTCTTTTACTTAATGTCAGTGTGACACTAGCAAGGCATCTGCCATCTCTGGGACTCATTTTTATCACCTTTGAATCAGAGTTAGCAATACTTACCTCACTGGGCAGCTAAGGAATGAAATCGAGCGTGTAAATCTCCTGATACCCATCACCAAGGGCAGCTCTTGTTACCAGGGTAACACCACCTGTGTCATGGCAGACCTCGTCTGTAATAACACACCTCCAGGTGTTTCCTTCAAGGGAAGCAATACTTGGGAGTTTCTACCAAGATGTAAACCTCATACAGATTCATTCCTTGGCTGGAATTTTACTCCCCAAACTGGAAATTTTTCTTTCCTCACTTCCAACCTCTTTCTAATGAATAACGTTAAGAAATATGCCTGGTTGGGCTTCCCTGGTGGTGCAGTGGTTAAGAATCCACCTGCCAATGCAGGGGACACGGGTTCGAGCCCTAGTCCGGGAAAATCCCACATGCCGCAGAGCAACTCAGCCCGTGCGCCACAACTACTGAGCCTGCGCTCTAGAGCCCGCGAGCCACAACTACTGAAGCCCACGTGCCTAGAGCCCGTGCTCCACCCCAAGAGAAGCCACCGCAATGAGCAGCCCGCCCACCGCAACGAAGAGTAGCCCCCGCTCGCCGCAACTAGAGAAAGCTCGTGTGCAGCAACAAAGACCCAACGCAGCCTAAAATAAATAAATTTATTTAAAAAAAAAGAAAAGAAAAGAAATATGCCTGAGTTTGGCAAGTATGAAGAAAAATGAAACACTGGGACACTCCCACAACTGTCACCACTGTGATGGTTCATGGCATGTGGGCAGGACGCAGGACTAAGTAAGGGAAGAAAGAAGAGCCATGATTTATTAAGCACCTACTAAGTGACCCGACTCTAATCTTCTAGAGTCATTCCTCAAGGCGGCTGCTCTCGTTCTCATCTCTTAGAGGCAAAAACTGAAGCTCAGAGAAGTGACTTGCTCAAGGCCACGAAGCTGGGAAGGAGCAGAGGCTGGAATCAAAGCTGGGTCTGCTTCACCTTGCCGACCACACCTTGCCTCCAAGCTCTCTCGATTTCTACTACGCAACGCCACTCACTCAAGTTATCCAACAGATACTCACTGAGCCTCTACCAAGTGCCAGGTACTGGTCAACTGGTAGCTGTGGTCCTGCTCCGCACACATCCTTGGCCCCTCTCCATCCTCCCCTGAACAAGGGCAGGACCTGTAAGGGCAGGAGGCTGACACTGTGAAGAGCAGGTGCTCCTTGGATGTAAAGCTCCAAGTCAGTCATTCTCCCCACAGGAAGTCCTACGGCTTCACACTGGACTATAAACCAACAGGTGTGGTTTCCACCAAACCCCTCCACTCGCATCATTCTCCGAGTGATACCCCCAGGTAAGTCAAAAATCTCCCCAAATAACACGTATCTACACAAAGGTTGTACCCACCTAACAGCAAGCAAACTTATTTTTTCTTTTTTGTTTTTGTTTTTGTTTTTTTGTGGTACGTGGGCCTCTCACTGTTGTGGCCTCTCCCGTTGCAGAGCACAGGCTCCGGACGCGCAGGCTCAGCGGCCATGGCTCACGGGCCCAGCCGCGCCGCGGCATGTGGGATCTTCCCAGACCAGGGCACGAACCCGTGTCCCCTGCATCGGCAGGCGGACTCTCAACCACTGCGCCACCAGGGAAGCCCAAGCAAACTTATTTTTAACTAGACTCTTTCTGTGACATATCTGGGACCCGTAGGATGCCCAAACATCGGTCTAAAAAAAAAAGTGAAAAATGCAGTCATCACTCTTCCAGGTGTTCTAGCTACATGATGCCAACCATCCAGATGTTTGAAGACATTCAGATGAGCAAGTGTCCACATTTTTTCACTTTTCAACCGGGCGTTTTGAGGGCGTCTTAAAGACACTGCTTCTCTTGACTTATTTCTTTTTTTGTCCTGGCCACCTCCTCCCTTGATCCCTTCCCTCTATTCTGCCTTCCACCCACCCCCCCAAGATCCATAAATCTGAATGTTTCCATTGTTGCTGGACTCATAACCTTTGGATTTTCCATTTAACCAGGGCGTTCCCCTCTTCAATAATAGAAAGTACAGCTGCAGGGTACCCTGGCAAGAGAGAAAAAAAAAAAAAAAAAAAAAAAAGGCAAACTAACCATTCCCGAGTTTCTGATCCCCTTCCAGACTGGTTACAAGTAAAGAAGGAAGAATAATATGAAAAAGGCCAGAGCACATTTTGGAAAATCGTAAAATTACACATTCCAATCCTTAATACCCCAAAGATCTGATGCAGAGTCCTAAGAAAAACCCAATGCTGGCTTATTGATGGAAACAGGACGTGAGCATTCTCCAGTGCCTCTTGGTTCTCATCTCACTGTAAAGAAATTCCAAAGCCAGGATCCAAATTTCACGTCGGTCGCGATAAATGCTTGGGATGTAATCTCTGTGTTTATTTTCGTGATGGTTTGGTTTCTATCTTTTTATTGGGAGCCTGATAACTGATCAACAGCAAAGACCTCTGTCCCAGACGAGTCCTGTTTCTCTTCCACGGTTGGGGAATGGGCTGTAGTCAAGGGTCAAGTCCTCAATCAGATGAGTCCACGGCTTGGTTTCAGAAAGTTGCGTAAGGGTGGTCAATTATACTGATATAATGTCCCGAGCCCAGAGGAGTCTCTTGGACAATAGCAAACCTCTTCGTGATTCTGACCACGGATCACCATGTAGCAGTGTGAAAAACCCTGGTGCCTTGCGTGTTTCTGGATGCTGTCGATTCTGGATAAGGTGACTTTAATGATTAATCCAGAACACAGATCTTAGGGCACAGTTATGTCTCTGACTCACTGGCTACGTGACCTCGGGCGAACCATTGGACCATCCCAGTCTCAGTTCTTGTTTGTACGTGGGGATAATTCCTACATTTCATGTAGGAATTGACATAATAACAGTGCAGTCCAGTTTCTATCTTCCTCGTACCTAAAGTAAGTATTCAAATCTTATCTGCCCAAGTAATGTGGGTCGACTCTGTTTTCCCCCTTGGAAGATTGGACAGATGGCTCTGTGAAGGTCATCCGATACTTGAAGGTGTTCGGGTGGATTCCAGAGCTAGAAAACTCACAGAGCTGCTTGCAAATCACTGATGCCATTGAGTAAATATTGTCACCATCCCCAAATGGGTCATTTCCCTTGCTGATGGAGTTCATTCAGATGAAAGACCGTGGTGGAGTCTCCACAGACAGAGACCCTGGAGGTAGAGCAGTGAGCAGACACTCCTCAGCTGAGTGACCTTCAGCAAGTCAGAAGCAGGACTCTAATTCAGGCCTTTGGACTCCTCAAACAGTGCTCCTTCGGCTAGACGGCCCCAACCTTTCAGCCTTCATGCAACCCACTGTGTTCAGAGAGTATGACAAGGTGGTAACCTTGACACTTACGGATGGATGGATGGATCTGTGTGTGTGTTTGTCCCCACGCCGTTAGCTCTTAACTTTAAAGTGCAAAGAACTAGGATGGTATTGTGGGCAGATCCTAGATTGGGAATCAAAAGACCCCAGTTCAGATCTCAGCCGCTATCTGAAGCCATGAAATGTACTGACTTGCTTACTATCTGTCTCCCGCAGGGGGAATACAAGTTTCCTGGGATCAGGGACCTTTTCCATTGTGCTCTCCCCTTGTCTTCAGCACACAGCACAGTGCCCAGTACACAGTAAGTGTACCGTTAATATCTACTTGATGAACGCATCCCGGATCGGCCACTCACCAGCCACATAACCTTGGGAATCCAAGCTCTTAGTCCTCTATTTTCCCCCCTGCAAAATGGGGATGGGAGGGCATCTCCCATGGCTCAAAGACTGCAGTGAGGATCCAGTGAAGAAAAGGAGGTAGAATCGCTCTACAAACTACGGAGACCGAGAAGATGCAAAACCCTTTACTCTATCCAATTCCCTCTCTGTACCAGTGCAGAAAATGGCTTTGCTAAAACCTTTATTTGGGTTGCCTTTGGTTTCTAATTGTGGGGAGGGTAGTCAGGGTGGGAGGGGGAAAGAAAGACAGACAAGTGCTCTCCCAGGCCCTGGGGTCCTGGATTTGATTGAGTGGTATTGATAAAAGACCTTCCCAGCTTTTTTGGCTCCAACCATCGAGAGAGATAGTTTGGAGACAGCTGGGTCCAAACACAAGGGGCCCTCTGGCCGGCCTGGCCCTTTGACATTTCATTGGGGCTGCCTCCTGGGCTGGTTGGAAAGGAGACAGACAATGAGGGGAAGTCAGATAGTGGGGCAGTCAGGGGCCGGGGTCGGGGGAAGCCACCCATGGAGTTATCACTTAACGGGAGTCCCAAACTGGAAGGAAACCTCGGCTGATTCCTTATCACTTTACAATGGAGGCTGATGATGAATTGCTTTTTGTCGTCTCCGAGGCAGGCAGGCAGGACAGACCGAGCTTGGCTGGAATGTTCTCTGTCTCTGGGAGCTCCCTTTTGGGGGGTGGAGGGAGGTGAGAAGGGCAGAGGTTTCTGCAGAGGTGAAAAGAGCCTGGCACCCCGAGTGCACAGATCTCAGTATGTAGGAATTTGGGGCGGAGTGGCTCACTAGCTGGGTGACTCTGGGCAAGTTTCTCAATCTCTCTGAGCCCCAGTGTACGCATCCGTGAACGAGGGGCAATTCTTCACCTTGTTATCTTCAACCAGTCACGAGGTCCTGACTCTCCCGACATGGCCAGCTCTTCTCCGCACACCCCGGCCTGAGCAACCGTCATCTCACACCTCAGAGCCTGCAACAGCCTCTGAATGGGGCCCTGGCATCAGTTCTATCACAGCAAAGTGACCGCCTCAAAGCACAACCCGAATCCCGCCACTCAGGGGTTCAGACGCCTCCAATGGCCGCCCATCGGTGTTAGGCTAAAATCCGAACCCCCCAAAATGGCTCACAAGGGCCGGCGTCGTGCTAGCCCCTGCCTTCCTTGGCAACCTCCCCTCCCGTCACTTCCCCCTGCTCTGTGCTCCAGCCACCCTGGCCTCCCGTCCACTGCCCCAGTGGGAGTGGGCTCCCCATCTTCAGAGGGGCTGCACGCGTGCTCTTCTCAACGCCTGGACACCCACTCGGCACCCCAATCTCCTATCCAACTCCCACTCTCCACAGACCTCAGCTGAAATTCTCCCCTGATGCCCTACCCTAGTCCAATCGATACCCCACTTGGCTTTTTGTTAACACTTTCCGTATCTCCGTGAGAGCATTCGAGCATTCGATCGCCACTGTCATCAAACAAATCTATAATGAGTCATTGAATGTGTGAGCTGCCCGCAACCGTGTGAGTTTCCCAAGGGCAGGGCTAGCTCACGTTCAATAGAGGACTTACAGGTACCAGGCACTCTTTTAGGTGCTCTATCTGGATCATCTCATTTCATCGCCTAACGATCCTGCAGGGTAGGTGCTACTGTCGTTCCCATTCTGCAGAAAAGGTAGTTGAGAAAGCTGGAGCAACTGACCCATGGTCACACTGCTGCCAAGTGTCAGCCTCTGGAACATACTGCAACGGACCAGCCACTGACTCTAGCTTCCCCAGGGGCCGCCTCAAGTTGATCCCAAGTTCACTCGAGGATCCCGCACAACACCCCCACGCATACCAAGTCCTCACATCACCCAAAGAGGGTCCATCAGGCTTGCATTCAAAGCGTCCACCCTGCATCCTCCAGGAGTGCATTTACAAGGATGCTGCTGTAAATACTGAACTCAAAACAGCGCCCTGATTCTTTGTAACTTCCTTCTCTTCTGCTGGTCTGGCATTAATTTAATCGAAAGAACTCTTTAATTCAAACCTGGTGAGCTCTTAATCAGCGTGTTTGACCCAGCCTCAAGAGCAGATCTCTGGTGGACGATGAAATTTGGAGACCGTAGCCCATAAGCAAAGGTAGTGGAGGCAGATAGGGCGGTGGTTCAGGGCCCAGGCAGAGTCTGCAGACCAGGCTTGGGTTCAGATGCTGCCTTCAAGAACCATTAGCTCACAATTTTCCCTCTGTGGGCCTCAGTTTCCCCGTTTGTGATGTGGGTTAATAAGAGTACCTACTTAATAACTTTCTTGAAAAGGCTGTGGTCTGGAACCTAGGCAGGGCACCCTTAAATATAATATAAAACAGAATCTCTGTGCAGGGACCTGTGTTTCATGGGACATTCTTAACCCCTGCTTGTGCCTGAAGAGGCATGTTTGCAGGCATCTGGTCTCCAGCCCATCTGGCAGCGGTCGTGCCGGGAGTTGGGCCAGGGGGCCTGATGGGGTGATATTGTGCAGGACTTCCAGATCCAAGGAGCTTGGATGGGCTTCAGGTAAGTCTGGAAAGCTCAGTCTCACCCAAGTCAGCTCCCCAGCCCCAGGCTTGGAGCCGTGATAGCTCTTCCCTCTTTCAAAACGTGATTTTGGTAAATGTCAAATCACCAAACCGTGATCCTTTCCTCATGTCACCCCTGTTCCAGAGAAAACTGCAAAAGCATCCTTTTCCATTGGTTCTGGTTAGTGAGTTGTTGGGTTTTGTTTGTTTGTTTTTTTAAAGAAAACCCATGGGGACTGCCCTGGCGGTCCGGTGGTTAAGACTCCGTGCTTCCACTGCAGGGGGTCCGGGTTCGATCCCTGGCTGGGGAAGTAAGGTCCCACATGCCATGAGCACAGCCCAAAAAAAGAGAGAGAAAAAAAAAAGGGGTCCAGGCACCAGGCACTGGGCTTTGACAGGCGTCGTGTTGGCTGCTAGGGCTGTGAGGCCCAACAGGGCCACTCTAAAGATGGAGCCGTGGGCCCGCTGGAGCGAAACAGGGCCGGTTTATTAATTCAACCCTGTGCTGAACACAGAACAAGCATGATTTCATGTCATCTTCACACCGAGTCTATGAGACAGGTCCAATCACGGGCCCAAACCTATAGATGACTTTTAGTGATGTTTAGAGTAACTTATAGTGACGTTTGCTAAGTAACTCGCACCTAATCATAAACACTTGAAAACGGCAAAGGTAAGATTCATCTTGCTTTTCTGACTCTGAAGACCACAGGCATAAGCACGAGGTTACATGGCCCCCTCCCCTTATGTCTGTTATCCCAAACCTTCACCTAGATAAGCAGCCTTCTCTTCACTTCCTCCCAGGACTCACCTTCTGGAGGGATACCTGCCACTTATTCCTTCATAGCTGTCACCCAGCTTACCAAGTACCAACTGCTCTAGGGAACTTAGCATCACTTACAAAGGGAGAAAGTGACACACAGCAGGGCTAGGACGCCTGCCTGAGGTCACACAGGAAGCTGGTGGCAGAGTTGAGACTCAAATCTGTTTCTCTGGTCCCACTGCCCGCATCAACGCCTTCGATTCTGCCTCGAAAAACTGCCACCAGAAATTTCCTTCCTTAACCTCCACTCTGGACTCAGATAACTTAGGAAAAAATTCATCCATTTCTCATTTGGCAAAGGAAACGAGGTTGTGTCTCAGACCGCAGCCTAGTAGATTTAAAGAGGGGATGCACAGGAGAGAAAAATCTATTGTGATTTTGTTCTCTCCCTCCCCGCCTTTTTCGCTATTGATTTGATCTGGAAAGGAAAGAAGAGCTCAGAATCCACCTGGGAGAAACCCTGCACGTGAACTAAAGGGCACATCTAATTCCAAGGAGGTTCCCTGGAAGCACACTCCCTGACGACTAGTGGCAACATAAACTCAGCTTTATCCTTTTGGGGCAATACTTCCTCTTCAGCAGCTGAAAAGAATGAGGCCACTCTAAGTTCACAAAAAGGTATCTACGATGCATTCTAAAGTTTAAAAGAATGCAAATTGCAAAATAGATGCGGTATGATATCAACTGTTAAAACTAAAAGCAAAACTCTTTGTATTTGTGGGTGTGTGCAAGTGTAAATAAATAAATGGGTCTGAACATCTCAAATAAGTTTTCCCCAAGGAAGGGGGGGTACGCGTCAAAGGAATCTGTAGCTTTACTTGAATGGTTTGAATTTCTTACAATCTCTTTGTAGTTTTGCACTGCTTACATTTTAAAAATAAATACACGTAGTTATGTGTACTTATTTTTTCAAGGAAAAGAAGGAAGAAGTACAGAGAGTGGCCAGGACGGCAGGGCTGCCACACTCACCTTTCCTCTTGGTGCAGTGGTAAATTTGGCCATGCTCCTGGGGCAGCGGGTACGGGTTGGGTGGGGGTAGGAGGTCCTGGGAAGGGCCAGACACACCATTCTCACACTGGTACTGGGACCCCAAGTTGGACGAGGCGGAGAGAGCTCGAGGCTCACTGCTGAAAGGACTGTGGTTGGAGGCCACTTTCTGTCTCACTGTGCTCCTGGGAACCACGGGATATTCTTTACTGAAAGACAGAAGATGCGAAGTAACACTGATCAGTGGCCTGACAGAGATCCTCCCGCTGGCTGAACCACAGGGTCAAAGACTCTACCGGAAAACTCACAGAATAAGAAACAAAGGGATCTTTGATGAATGAATAGATCCAGTTATACTCAAGTGCATCCAATGCATCCTATCCTATACGTATATATTTAGTCACCACTTTTCATGTCTTATACATTAGGCGAGTAGATTTATGAATAGCTCTATACATATGCAGAAAGGTAAATGAGCACCCCCAGTTGAGACCCCTCTCAACAATCAATAAACACATATGGCAGGTGAAATATTTCAACCTATTCTAGACGTCTTTGAATTCCCTAATTCAAAAGCTAAAGAGCTGAGAGCTCACTGAGACTTAACTTCTGGATCTCCATCTTTAAAATGGGGCTGTGGCCTTTGCCCAACATTAGTAAAGAATGGTAGCTGACCACCTGGGGTAGCCACGTAAGAACCTAGGTGACCCTAACTCGAATAGTTTGCTCCTCGTGCCTTAGACTTTCCTTTTGAGTGCCGTACTTGTCACCAATGACATAACACTTAACTTTTCCGCGCCTCGGTTTTCCTATCTGTAAAAAAGGGATAATGAAAAACCCCAGGTTCAAAGGGTTATTGAGAGAGGAAATTAGTTAATACACGTGAAAGGCTTAAAACAGTGTTTGGCAAAACAGATGGTAGCCATCAGAAGGACTGTCACAGTTTTGGAGGCAGAGTAGAGGGAGAGAGAGAGGGGGAAGGAAAAGGAGAAGAAAAAGGAGGACAAGGGAGATAGAGAAAAGAGCATGGAGGCTAAGACCAGGCAGATCCAAATTCAGGTCCCACCTCCACCACTCACAGGCTTCTGGGCCACAACCTTTCTGAGCCTCAGTTTGTGACGCCATAGGTACAGCCTCCTCCAAAGTGCTCAAAATCTGGTCCCTCACACTCATAGGATCCGTCCTCCACATTCCCTTCCCTTCAGCTTTCAGACCATTTTTTGCCACATAAGAGTTTGAGAAATTCAACCGAAACCTCTCCTGGAAAGGAAGAAAGAGGTGCTGGGCATCACAAGAGTCCCAAAGGAAGCCAGGTGGGTGGGGGAGGGATCAGAGTGAGAGTTTGCAAAGGAGCTGAGAGGAGGGACAGCTCAAAGATAACAGGTAGAATTGAGAGAAACATCTGGGGTGTATAAGAAGAGAACGGCCCGACCCATAATATTCCCATATGCACAAAGAGGAGGCGGCTGCCAACGTTTGGGATGGGGGAAGGAAATCTTGTTCAGGAGAGTAACTAGTACAGTGTGTAGGCTGATGGAAGGGTGATTTGCCCATCTTTTCTGGAAGGCAATATGATATCACCCCTTTTCTTTTTTTTTTTGGCCACGCCACATGGCTTGTGGGATCTTAGTTCCCCGACCAGGGATTGAACCTGGGACCACGGTGGTGAAATCCCCGAGTCCTAACCACTGGACCACCAGGGAATTCCCAAGAGCATCCATTTTTAAAAATATACAGGGACTTCCCTGGTGGTCCAGTGGTTAAAACTCCACACTCCCAATGCAGAGGGCACGGGTTCCATCCCTGGTCAAGAAACTAAGATCCCGTTTGCCATAAGGCATGGCCAAAACAATAATAATAATATACAATAACATGGAGCAAGCAATCCCATTACGAAGGATTTTCCCAAGAAGCCATCAGGTCAGTACCCAAAGATGTAAGTATGAGGATTTTCTCTGCAGCACTGTCTGTAACAAGGGAAAAAACCAGAAATAACCTAAATGTCCTCATTAATGGTAGCGTCAGCTTTGATAGAGCTAAACGATGGAATATTATGCAGCCTTGAAAAGGATGAGAAGGCTGGATATGCACAAATTCAGAAATCTGTGTGAGCTGAATTAAGTTAAAGAAGGGGGAAACAACATGGTCTAGATTATGAAATGAATCCCAGAGGTTCCCTCCAGAAGTTGGGGTTACGGGAGACTTTTTATTTTTTTATTTATTTTATTTATTTATTTATTTTTTTTGCAGTACGCGGGCCTCTCACTGTTGTGGCCTCTCTCCCGTTGCAGAGCACAGGCTCTGGACCCACAGGCTCAGTGGCCATGGCTCACGGTCCCAGCTGCTCCACGGCATGTGGGATCTTCCCGGACCGGGGCACGAACCCATGTCCCCTGCATCGGCAGGCGGACTCTCAACCACTGCGCCACCAGGGAAGCCCTGGGAGACTTTCTAGATCAACTTATTACTTTCTGTACGTCTGCACGGCTTGGCTCTTTTTACAGTGAGTGCTTACGAAGTTTAGATGAATACTTCCATGTTGAAAACAATAATTACTATTACCAATTATTAACAGAATTAATATATGAATTATTAATATAATAATTATTATTATAGTGTAGCAGGAGGACTAGTTTAGGAGGAATACACAAATAAAGGAAGCGCATACAGTCGTCCGGAGCGACGTGTGACCCTCCAGACTCTCCATCCATCCTCCCCCCAGCCCCACCCACCGCACCACCGCGCCTGGCAAAACGCAATGGAAACAGAGCTGAAATTCCCAGGGGAGGACCTGCTTGGCTGGAAAGCAAAATGAAAATGAAGTTGAAGATACTCAAAGCTTCCCCCGCATTTCCCCCAAGACAGGTCCCTAGAAGTGAGAGGGAGAGAACAGGATTTGAATCCGATCTCCGGTCATCTGCGGATCCAGCAAAGCTGCTAGCAATACCCCTCAGGAAATGTCCCTTCTTCACGCAACCCACAGAAATGAGTTCTCCAATCCACTAAGTCTGTAGCACAGAGCTCAGCTAAAGGTCATAGAGTTGGCAGGTGACCTAGCTAAGCCTCAGTTTCCTCATCTGCAAAATGGGAGAAATACGGAGATACTTTGGAGAAACCACAGCAGTCAGCCCTGAGTCCTCCGGACACTTCCCTTCCCTGATAACCCACTGGACTGTGGTTTTTACTTGGGTATCTAAGAATCAGGGTATAGTGGGAAGAATAAAGGTGTTCAATTCAGGAAAATATATGTTCTATACCAGACGTACCATCTAACAGCTATGTGATCTTGGACAAGACACAATCTCTCTGAGCATGCGTCAGTTACCTCCCAAGATTGTTGAAATTACCCAACGATACACTCTAGAAAATGTCTGGCACATAGTAGAAACTATCGTGACTGCCGTTACAAAATGACTCGTGCTTTCAGCCCATAAAATTTCTCGGGAGGGAGCAGTGCCATAAGCCTGTCTGTCTCCTTAACTTGGAGATCTTAACTTTGGGGAAACACTTAGGGGTGTAAACTTAGATTTTCAAAATGATGTCTTTGTTTTCACTAATCTTGAATTGGAATTTAGTATTTCTTTCTGTTTGGGTGTCAGCAACACGCCACGGTTCAGTTAGCAGCCCTAGCGACTGTCATCAACAGAAACAAAATAGCTTCACATCCCGTTGCAGCGGTACGTGTCTCCAGACACCATTTATGCTCGTGATGACTACAAAAATACAGTCGTTTTTGACCTGCCACCAGATCCTGTTACTTAAGACGTTCATAAAGTGCACATATTACTATATCACCATTTAGAAAAGATTCTGACAACTATATTTTAATATAACTGGCTTCCTTGGCAATCAATGCATCTTTTTTTTTTTTTTTTAACATCTTTATTGGGGTATAATTGCTTTACAATGGTGTGTCAGTTTCTGATCTATAACAAAGTGAATCAGCTATACATATACATGTGCTCCCATGTAATGCATCTTATTTTACACATTTAATCAGATTATTCTAAGAAGTGATCCCTAAGCTTCACCAGACTGCCAGAGAGGCCCATGGCCTGAAACAGAGTAAGAACGCCTCTCTAGAAGAAATATGTATCAGGAAATCTCGAACTTAGCTGTGATTTTTGCCATGAACCAACTATACTTTAACTGATTCCATTTTTAAAATGAATTCTTTATCTAAATATGTTTTGCCTCACTCTGAGTAGTAATATACATGAAATTAGGGGGTTTTGGTACTAGTTACAGTTTCCCTAATGCAATTTAAGTAAATACCTATTAAAATCAAAAGGTACACCTGGGGCTTCCCTGGTGGCGCAGTGGTTGAGAGTCCGCCTGCCGATGCAGGGGACACAGGTTCGTGCCCCGGTCCGGGAAGATCCCACATGCCACGGAGCGGCTAGGCCCGTGAGCCATGGCCGCTGAGCCTGCGCGTCCGGAGCCTGTGCTCCGCAACGGGAGAGGCCACAACAGTGAGAGGCCGCGTACCGCCAAAAAAAAAAAAAGGTACACCTGAAATCATCTTACGAAGAGCACTACACCTAGCACATTTTGAAGAATGCTGCATCCGCCCACTTCATCCTCTCCATGACCCTATGAAGTGGGTACTGCTTTAGTCCCCATTTTACAGATTAGAAAACTGAGGCCCAGGCAGATTAAATAACTTGCCCAGGATCACAGAGCTACAAAGAGACACCACCAGATTTCTAACCCAGCTGTCCCCGAATTACTTCTAGCCAATCTCCTACTGACTTCTTTCAATTTTAAAACATAATATGCTTTTGGGGGTGCGGGTGTTTGGGGCCCAAGACTCCTCTCTCACTTCTCCCATCCCTCAGGGGGACGACCATCTCCATCCTGGGCCCCCGCCTTTGTCATCTGAAAGTACGTCAGAGTAACCAGGCAGGGGACAACGGAGTATCTGCCAAGTTTCCATGAGGCTACAGACACCCTCATGACACCCAGGGGGTCTCCTAGCCCAGCTTTCCCGTGGCCTGTGTCATCTCAGAACTAAAGATGGAGCCATCCTGAGCAGCGTCACTGCTCAGACTCTCCTCCTGGGGCCAGGAGGCTGAAAGGAATGAAATCAGCTTTACAGTTCTCCCTTGGCTGCCGAAGCTACAAAATGGAAAGAAAAAAAAGAAGAAGAAGAAGAGGAGAAAGGAAAATTATAATAATAATAAAACATAAAGGTTGTCAGATCTCACTGGCAATTCTATTTAGGTCTTGCTTAGTTCAAGTACTGGACTGTCAGAGATCCAACAGGAAGGGGGGAATCTCTTTTCGTTTGATATTCTTAATGGAGAGCGTTATTTTTTTAATTAAAGAAAATAAGTCTTAAAAAATGTTGGCTGAGGGAATTTACAAGAGAATGTATCAATGGACTCCGTGGAATTCTCCCTTCCAGCACTGCCAAATTGCAAAATTACTCCCTGGAAAGGCCAAATTCTGCTTTTGATTACTATCACTCACAGAAGTGGGAAAGGCCTATTATCCCAATAACCACTTGTCCCTCTCAGTTTGTTCCTCTCTGAAGACTTGAAATATCATTCCCACCACCAATCACGCACATCTTTCTTGATGCCTGAAAGGCAACATCCCCAAATCCATCTGACAGGTGTCAAGATTGAGGCATGGAAGAGTACAATGACTTCTCAATCAGGATGGAGCTACGGAGGCAAAGAGGAGAAAATGGTACCAACAAACAACATTGGCATCTTTTTTTTTGACCACAATGCTTTCGGGATCTCAGTTCCCTGACCAGGAATCGAACCCATGCCCTTGGCATTGAAAGCGCCCACTGCTAACCACTGGACCGCCAGGGAATTCCCGGGATTGTTTTTCCCGGACCAATCAAAGGAACTCAGTGAGTAGCAACATAGCAAAAGCCTCTAAAGTCCCTATGATGAGAAGATAAACTATTTTCCTCCACAGTTTGAGAGCGTCATTGAAGAATCCAGGACACCAGAGAATTAAAGTGAAAGTTGAAAAGCCCTCGTGCGTCTGGGAAGAGGGCAGCAACTGGGGACTGTTTTTCCACCACCCTCATCCTCGTCTTCCTCTTTATCGTCCACGTTGTTCTCTCTGTGCGTCCTAATGTCCCAGCTACTGTACTGGCTGACTTACATGCTTTCCCTCATTTGATCCTGGCAAGAATCCCATTTCATCACTATGATTAGCTTTACTTTAGAGATAGAGAAAATGAGGCTCAGAAAGGCTAAGCAACTTGCTCCGGATCACCCAGCTAAGAAGAGGTAAAGCCGAGCTGCACTCCAGGTCAGGGCTGTTCCAAAGCGCTTGCCAAGGGAACTGCTGCCTTCCCATCACTGCTGGGATGACACAACCATTCTGTTACATAGCGCATCCTCCTCTGTGATGCCAGAGTTAGATATTGGCTACACCAGGCAACAGCAACCTTTACCGGTCAAACTGTCAATCAATCCTGCTTTACCAAGTGTCAAATCCCGCTGCTCTCCGCTGTCTCCTGCAGACACAGACGCGCTCTGCCCAGTCTGGACACCAACCAGGGTCCTGAGTCCCTCAGCTCACTCTGGGTGTCAGGGCTGCAGACCAGCTTCTCCCCAGCTCCGCCTCCCTCCCACATTCTGTTCCGCGTGAGCGGATGCAATGAATGACACCATTGTCGCCGGGTCTGGGTTGTAAAACGTTACAAGGGAATATTGAAATCCAAGGCCAAACGGCGTCGCAGCCTGCTAACGAACGGCCCGAGAATGTTTTCCACTGCAGCCGACTGAATTGGCCTTTTCACGGGAGCAGGTGGCAGAGGTTCTGGGGTGCTGGGAGGTTTCTGTTGTTTTCCCCTGCCGATGCTTACTCAGTTTCTGGCAGCCTTTCTCAAACGACTAAAGCAGCGCACTGGGGCGAGGCTGGGGACTGTAAAATCTCTGTTCTCGAAGAGCAAATTCCTCCTCTCACTAGCACTTCAATCTGCTATTAAAATGAAAAGGGGGGCCCCAAAGTCCCATGAGAGCCTTCCCGGTTTATTAACTTTCTGATACGCTTGGGGAAGCAATTCTGATCTAACGTGTGTGGACACTCAAGGGACAGGAGGCAGCTCACCCCAAGTGGGTTTTTGCTCTGCAAATAACGAATCGCTCCCTCCTCGTCTACAAAGTGCTTCACGACCGCTTTATGACTCGGATCTCACCACACCACTGAGCTGGAGAAAAGCACGGTGGACGCTGCTCCAACTCGCGGGCGAGGCCACGGGGACACAAAGAAGTAAAGGGAATTTCCCACCATTGATTCAACCAGGGCTGTCTGATGTAAGCGACAGCAAGAGACTCAAAGACTGGGACTTCCCTGGCGGTCCAGTGGTTAAGACTCTGCGCTTCCACTGCAGGGGGCACTAAGATCCTGCATGCCACATGCCGCGCCAAAAAAAAAAGAGAGAGAGACTCAAAGACACTGCTCTCTCTAGCCATGAGCACCCACCATTTATGACAACTTTGGTTGGCAACTCTTAAATCTCATATATATAAGTTCATACCAGGGTGGTCATTTCAAGTTGCAGCTCTGAAGTCAGGCTGTGTGGATGTACCTTCCTTTGGTACCCAGCCACCAACTTGGCCACTGTGGGGCTGGCTAAGTTCTTCCTTTCTCTGAGCCTCAGTCTCTTGTCTGTAAAATGGGAATATCAGATTCACCGCCTCTCAGGATGGTCAAATGATACAATGTTTGGAAAGGCTTAGCATATATTTGGGACACACTGCTCGATAAACACGAGCTTAGAAACCGCACAATTATGTTTTGAAGCAGAAGTTCTTACCTTGCAAGGGCTTCAACTGATCTATGAATCGCTCCCCCCCAACCCCTAATATCAGATGAGTAGAGCTTGTCAGTTTTTTCTAGGGAGAGGTCCATACTTGCATCGGTTACTCTGAAGGGGTCTGAGATTCACAAGAAGGTTTTGAGTAACACTACAGAAGCAGCTCCAGAATCAAGAGAAAAGTCCTGGACCAGTTATGTGGATGATTCAGGATATCTCCCTCTGCCTCAGTTTCTCCCTTTGCAGATGGGGATAGCAAGGCCCCCGTCACAGATGAGTTGTGAGTCCCAAGGTAAAAGCTGGATGTGAAGCTACAGTCATGAAAGATCAAAGCAAACTAAACCTGGGGCGGGCTCTTAGTAATAGCACATCAGATAGTATCCCCAGGTATCTAGTACTAAATTGAAGAGCTTAAGACTTTACCGATTTTAGTTTTAGTTTTGTTTTGTTTTGTTTTTAATGATTTTGGAGGGAGGATGAGAAGGTAGAGGGATGCCTTCTGAGGCTGGGCCTCGGTGCTTCTGGAAGCCAGAGTGCAGAGGGACCGGGACTAACCTGGCACAGGGACCTTTCTGAAACTGCTTCCTGTACTCAAGGGGTTGTGTTAAGGCCTCCTGTGTTCCGAAAGGAAGCACAGGGGCCCCTTGGTCATATGCAGAATGACCGTCAGTGAAATGGTGACCTTAAAGTCACCCCAAAGCAGCCACTTCTGCAAGAATACTAAATGTTCTGTGGACTAATATAAAAGTCTGCCTCTTGCTAACACATATATATGGAATCTAAGGAAAAAAAAAAAGGTCATGAAGAACCTACGGGTAAGACGGGAATAAAGACACAGACCTACTAGAGCATGGACTTGAGGATATGGGGAAGGGGAAGGGGAAGCTGTGACAAAGTGAGAGAGTGGCATGGACATATATACGCTACCAAACGTAAAATAGATAGCTAGTGGGAAGCAGCCGCATAGCACAGGGAGATCAGCTCGGTGCTTTGTGACCACCTAGAGGGGTGGGATAGGGAGGGGGGGAGGGAGGGAGATGCAAGAGGGAAGAGATATGGGAACATATGTATATGTATAAGGGATTCACTTTGTTATAAAGTAGAAACTAACACACCATTGTAAAGCAATTACACTCCAATAAAGATGTTAAAAAAAAAGTCTGCCTCTCCCCCTTAAAAAAAGACCAACCAACCAAAAAGCACCTATGGCGGAATGGGTCTCTAGGAAAACAAATTCCTAATGTGAGGACGTTAACCACTATGATGGGACAGGTGAGAGACAGGGCTTAAGGTGGGGATGGGTAGAGATAGGGAAATCTCTCCAGAGAAGTGAGTTTCAAACCTGGCTGCACCCTGCAGTCACCTGGGGAATGTTGTTTTAAATACTGATGTCATTGCTCTGCGGTGCAGCCTGGACATTGGGAGTTTTAAAAAGCTACCCAGGAGGAAAAAGCCTTAAGCAAAAGGGTAAACACTGTACGATTCCTTTTATATAAAATTCTATCACAGACAAACCTAACCTACAGTTTAAAAAAATCAGAGTATTGACTGTTTCTGGTGGGAAAATGGAGGAGGAATTAACAGGGGAGGGGCCTGAGGGAACTTTCTGGGGTGAAGGAAGGTTCTATATCATGATACGGGCTTGGGTTTCACGGGTATGGGTATTTGTCAGGATGTGAATGGCGCACTTAGCTGCGCATTTCACAGTATGTAAATTTTACCTGAAATAGACAATCACGAAAAAAACTGAATCCTAGTTAATGGTATGCACGCTGAAGCACACAAGGATGGAAGGTACTCATGTCTGCAACTGAGTCTGAAATGCATCCAGAAAACAAATGATATGGGTGGATGGATGGATGGATTGGTGAATGGATAGACTGGCGGAAGAATAAATGTATGTATGAATTGATAGATGGATAGATAAATGGATAGATCGGTAGGTGTATGGATGGATGGACAGATGGACAGATTGGTGGATGGATGTGTGATAGAGCAAACATATAGCAAAATGTTAACTGCAGACCCTAATCAGTGGGCATATGGGTGGTCACCAGATAGTTCTTCCATGTTTTCTATACGTCTTACATGTTTCATAATGAAACACTGGGACACCCTCCAGGAACTCCCTATTAGGAGTAGAGAAAAGGATTCTTTTTTATAAAACAGCCCAGCACAAGAGCTCTATTTCCAGAAAGTAAGATCACACATTACCTGCATGTCTTTGCTCATTCTGTAGGGCCAAAACAAATTATCCAGGTGTGACCAGGGGACCCTTCCATCAGATAACTTGTTAAAGGGCAGTTTCGGACCCCTTCCCTAGAGCCACTGATTCAGAACCTCTGAGGTGAGACCCAGAAATCTGCTTTTTTCACGAGCCTCCCCATCCCCAGCTAATGCGATGTCTGCCAAAACTTTGAGAAACACTGCTTCAATGTGGTTTGCCCTTAGACACTATCCCTGAAGAGCAGGTTCGCTGGGGCCGGGGCTGGGGAGGACAGAGGTGGGTACAATGTTGCAGACGAATGGGAAACCTTAAACGACGGTGGACATGATGGACAACCAGGACTCAGGATGGGACCCCTTGGGACAAACCTCCATTCACAAGTTAGGCTGGCTTGGCCTCCCAAACATAACCCCCCTCTTGTTTTACATAACTTCACAATTTCCTGAGAGAAGCCACGTGCCTAGCCAAAAGTACAGCAAGAAGTGGGGATTTAACGCCATCTCCAGGACGCTGTCTTGGAAATCACGCCTCATTAATTGGACTTCCCCATCACCTTTAACCACAAGCATGAGAATACAAGAGCGCTGAGCCTTTCATTTGAAAAAGGCCATCTGAGGTTAGGGAGCTGAACATTCATTTGAAATCAGGAAGGAAGGGCTGGAAAAGGAGGGACGGCTCCAGTAGAAGGATTTTAACCTTTGAAGGGTCCCGGACCCCATGAATCCCTTGAAATTCTTTGACATTTTTTTCTATTTATATATTTTGAGTTTTTCAGCGTTCCTTGCTAATCGGATTTTCCAATGGGATCTTAGATTCTGATTAAGAAGCCCCGCCCTAAAGGTAGAAGAGGAGGAGGTGACATGCAGTGCAGAGGTCGGGGACAGTGGTGGATTTCTCACGACGGTGGAGAGACGTCGACGGCCTGCGGCTGACAAAACCAACCTATCGGCTCTACCTGGGACATCCTGGGCTCTAAGCTTTTCTGTCCGCTCTCTGGTTGAGGGGCTCAAAATCCAGGCCAGCCAAACAGAGACTCCAAGTACCCCAGCTCTGGAGATGACTTCCTGCCAAGGTATCGGCAGTCCAGTGAAAACCCGAGGAAGTAGAGGCAACCGCAATTCTCCCACGAAGGGCTCTGAAGCCACCACTGCTGCACTCTGCTAGCCTCCCAATAATACCCAGTAAATGCTGTGCATGGTGCAGAGACCAGGTGCTGCTCAGGGCCACTCTGTGTGCATTAAATCAAGAAGTGTCCAAGGAAGCGCTTTGCTGCTGCTCGTTCAGATTCTGGGGTTTGTCATTCCAAAAAGACCAGTGGCGGCCTGGCAGGGCGGAGGGGGGATTCTCTCCATCCGAAAGAAACAAAGCTCACGGCCAGGCCTCTGTACCTTAACCGGCAGTCAACCTGGCCTCTGGCTTCACGAGGGGAAGGACCCCATCTCAGCACCTAACATGACCCAGGGTCACTCCAGGCCAGGGACCGTGACAGGCACCCCTGGGCACACTGGGGCAGTGTTAAAACATGGGCGCACACTCGTTGACCCTCCTTCTATCGAGAGGAAGGATCCCTGCCCTTCCTCCTGGAATCTGGGCCCATCCCAGTGAGTCCCGTTCAACCAACAGAACGCAGCAGAAAAGACACTACAGCTTCCCAAGGTCTAGTGAGCAAAGACCCTGTGGTTCTCCAGGGGCAGCCTGACACCACGGAGGGAGTCTAACTCCCCTGAGTGCACCATGCCGGACGGGTCACATGCACACAGTCCAGTGGACAACCCAGGTGGGCTCCCAGCCGAAAGCCAGAGTCAATCGCTGGTCGTGGGGTGTGTCATCTGGGACGTCCAGCCTTGTCTGGCCTTCAGATACCTGCCGTCCCCACCAACACCGGACAGCAAGCAACAACCGCCCAGAGGCATCCTTCCCAAATTCCCGACCCACAAATCCTGAACTAAACCCAAGTGTTTCCCTGGGACTTCCTGCTTCACCTCGTGCAGTGACAGCGAGCGATGCCTGGTCTTTCCACCATAAGTAGCACTGAGGGAGCATTCCTGAGGGCTAGCAGGTTGCGAGCGGATGAAACCTGGAGCACTGTGATGGCCTCTGAGCTCCCCACGGAAGGATCGAGGCTGCCTGTACCTCCTCCCCCTTGAGTGGGCCGCGGAGGCGTCGGAAGCTAAGTGCTACAGCTCTGGCAGTCCCGGATTTAGTCTCACACACACACAGCTGATGGCACAGCTCAGAGCGCAGGGCTTCGCAGCCGGTCCGCGTGAAACTTAGCAGGAATTCGTTTCGTAGCAATAGTAATTAGGACACCCGCATTACCTCACCTCATCCTCGCAACAGCAGTGGAGGTAGGTTCTATAATTATCTCCCATTTTACAGATGAGGAGATAGAAGCCCCATGGAGCAGGGGAGCCCCGGGGCTAATCAGCGTGATAGCCTGGACCCCAGCTCCAGAGCCTGCCTTTCCATCCGTGGACCCTGCCCCTCGATGCAAGGATTCACCTTTGCATCCCCGGGACCTGGCATAGATAAGCCCTGAACGAATGTGTGTCAGCTGAGGAAGCAGGCAACAGATCAAAAACTGAATAAAAGAGTGTCTGGGCCACAGTTTCCCCTTCCGCAAAAGGAAGAAGGTTGGACCAGATGCCACCTCCCGGGATCCCTTCTACCTCTAGGACCCCACGCTTCTAAGGAACAGTGTTCCCTGCCATAGTGCCACGCCAGCCGGCTTCCAGAGATCTTTAGAGTCTGACGCCTCCTCCAGAGCCCAAGACAGGTAGATCCCTGATCCAACGCAGAAAGCCCTTCCTCCCAACAGTTTCAAATCCCATTGCTGGGGCAATGCCTGGATCCCATTCTCTCCATAAAGGTGCCCTCCCCAACCCCAGGGCCCTGGCCTCGGCCCCACAGGCCAAGGAAGTTCCTGTTCACCTTTGACAGTGAAGCTCCCACACTTTCCCATTAAGGTGAGCATTTATTTAGGTGCAACTCCCAGATGTCTGCGATGTGCACATCACCTTGACAATGTCCACCAGCTGTCCTGCCATTTAGTTAATATTTTCCTTAAATAATCAGCCTTAACTCTCCTTCCTTCCTCCCTCCCTCCCTCCCTCTTTCCTTTCCTTCTTCCCTTCCTTCCTTAGAACTTAGTCTCGGGGACTTCCCTGGCGATCCAGTGGTTAAGACTCTGCGCTTAGTGGGCGCAGGTTCAATCCCTGATCGGGGAACTGAGATCCTACATGCCTCACAGTGTAGCCAAAAAAAAACCAAACTTAGTCGCATTCTAAACAATACTGTCTATGAAATCAGCCTGATGCAACTGTGTGTCTGTGGGCGCCCTCTAATATCATCTCATCTCTCACCAGGGGAGGGGGCACTGCAATTTGGGAAATACTGGTTTTTAGGGATAAGAAGTTTTTAAGCCACAGACTAACCTTTCAAAATAACCTTGGCATGTATTTTAATCAGCCGGCTAGAGGCAGGATTTGTGGAATGATTTTATTCTCTTCTTTGTGCTCTCCCTTCGCGCCCCGACTTTCAGAATAAGCAGTTACTACTTCGGTAACTAGAAACCGCACCTCAGTGTTGGAAAACTAAGACACCCTCTGGATGTTCCAAACGCAGACTGCTGGGTGAAGAGAGAGGAGAGGGCGGTGAGTGCCCAGACATTGGCCAAGCTAATCCAAACGTTATTTATGTGGGATCACTGCGAGTGAAGGCTCAACCCTCCTTAACCCCACCCTTCTCCCTTCGTCCGACTGTTGGAATTAGAGGAAATTTCATTCCTCCCGCTTTGCTCCCTGAGCCAGCTGTCACCGGGTGTGTGGGGGACAGGAAACAGGATTACAAGATCAACAGTGAGCCTGCCGTTCCAGCCAGGCTGTTATCACAGCCGTCTCCGGAGAGCCATCTTCCCCACTTGTCACTACCTACTGCGAGCTGGGAGTTGGGACCACAGCCCAGAATAAATTCTGAACAAGGGTAAAACTGGGAGGCATGAGGAGTTTTCCCCAGCTTGGATCATTTTTTGGAGCGTGGTCTAGGAACCAAGCACTCTTCAGGCATTCTTGCAAGAACCCCAGAAAGGGGAAGCTATATTTATTTATGCCCATTTTACAGATGAGGATACTGAGGCTCCGTGGGGTGAAACTGCTTGCCTGAGGTCACATGCCGATAAACGCAGAGCAAGGATTGAACCCAGGTTTGTCTGACTCCAAAGCCTATTGGAGCCTCTCCGCTCCCTCTCCTCCCCAGGGGCCATCTCTAGAGAACTGGGCGCATGACCCTGTCCACACCCTGTTCCCCAGTACAACTCCTAATGAGGCCACAAAGACACACGTGGCTCGGAGGCTGAGAGTTTCGATCCAACACGTCAATCACTGACTTCTGAGGACCAACTGCCTTGCCTTCCTTCCATCTCCAAGGGCCTACCTGGAAAGGACACCTCAGCCAATCTGCAGTAACTAGGGGACGGTTAGGGCAGCCCGTTCAGACCAAAGTACAGTCATCTGCCTAAATATCTAACCAGCCGTGTTGTTCAGAGCTGTAACAGAGAGTCCCCAGGATCGCTGACATGTGAGCTCTCAAACACCTGTCCCTCCCCACCTGCCTTTCCTCTGACGTCCATCGTCTGCCCAACCAGTTTCCAGAGCACAGGGGCCCCGGCCTGACAAAGGAAAGCAGTGAGGGCTCTTGGGAATAGACACGCCCTGACTACGCAGTCTGTGGCCAGGGGAAGCTTCTTGGAGGAAGAAGTAGCTACAGGGAGGCTTTAGTGATGGGCAGGAGATGGAAAAGGAGGAGAGAAAGACAGAGCCAGACCAACTGTGCTGTTCAAAGGGCCAAAACTAATGGAAAGAAGACAGACTTGGAGCAGCTCCTTCAGCATGATTGAAAGGGAGAGGGGACGCTGGTGAGGAACAAAGCTAGGGGGCGTGGCAAGGCTGGACGGGAAGGGCGTGGTCAACCACACCAAGGAGTCTGGACCTGACACTGAGAGCAATAGGAGGCCTGGGAGCGTTCTAGGCTGTGCGGTAAGCGTGTCTGATTTGCGTGGTACAAAGATGTCTTTGGCAGCTGCCTGGAGCACGTCCCCCGGGAGGGGAACAGAGCTGACGTCAGGTCTAAAGAGGTTAGGAGGCTGCAGCAGGCGAGGTCGGTGGCGGCTGGAATAGGCAGCCTGGATGGAGAAAGGAGGCGACCTGAGAGATATGATAAGAAGGTAGCATCAGCAGGACCTGGTGACTGGGTAAGACTGAGGGGGCGATTCGAGCACCTTAAACCCATGATCCCACCTGCTCTTGACCTTGTGGGAAGGAAGGAAGAAGTGGGGGAGGGAAGAAGGTATTCAGTTGCAGGCTGGAACCAGTCCCTACCTGCACAGCCTGGACCCCTACCTGCAGGAGGACCAAGATGAGACTGTCCATCAACGGCAAAGCTGCTGTGATGACAGACGACCATGAGGATAGGATGGGGGTTTAGACGCCATAGAAATAAAAACTTGGCACCCCGAGCCTACGGCTGAAAATAGTTTGGCCTCTTTCACCTTTAAGTGGTATTTGTTGTCAACTCTTCCAACGGCCATAGATTAAACCAAACTCCAGTTCCCAAATGTAGACACGGAAAGCCAAAAATGTTGCTAAATAATCATTTAAGAACTTGGTTATTTTCGCCACAAAAAGCGCCTTACAAATCCACAATTGTGAAGGAAACCAGTTATGAATGCAGGAATTCATATGAGTGTGGTATACGTGTCCCATCTGAGGATAATGGCATATTTATTTTTTAAAAGCATGCACAATTAGGTCTGGTAAGCCCGCTATCTGAAAACAATTTCCACGGCATGCATTTCTAAACCCAATGTTCAGACCACAAAGCTGCGGCCTTTCTCTCTTTCTCTTTCTTAGGTCTCTTGTCCTCCTTTGAATGGCTACATCTGTCCATTTGCCCAACTCTCCCTTTTCGTGTCTTCCAGAAGGGATAAGGAAAAGCTTCCTAAATGACCTCATTTTATTTTGAAATACTAAACCCACCAAAAAGAGAGGAAGAAAACTTTCTTGGTCAAAGGGATCAAGATATATTTCTAATTCTCTTGCCATATGGTAAGTTATTTTGGAACCCTACCAAGAGGTAGAGAGAATATTTAACAAAATTGGCAACGCTTGTACAATCCTTTCAAATCAGACCAAATTCCCATTCTCCACAGCCCCTTCTATTCATCATATCAGCGACCGTGACCACAGGATATGTAAAAACACCGAGCAATTTTTATCACCAGCTTCCAATCCCCCATGCCTGGGACACCACATGGTGTCAACTTTGTCTGTATATCACCCCCAGGAACTCAAGCCATTAACTTCCCTTTCATTTATCAAGAGCTGTTGCCTAAAAGAACATCATTCATCGGCTGTAACTTACGGGAAGAAAGAGAGAGCGGACTTCACTTGAGGGAGAGAGACAACAGAGAAATAGGACAAGATTGTAGCTTTTGTTCCCGAGGCAGATGGAGACCATCACATGCCCTCTGACATGCTCTCCCCTAAAGCTACGCACTCCATGTTGCCTGATAGAGGAAACCACCTTTCTGGAGGGTTACCAGAAAGTGGGATTGAAGAGGCTCTTTCTCCTTTTTCTTGATGGCAAAGAGGACCCCATTTCTCTGTGCCTGCACTTCTGGTGTTGCTGGCTCACCTGTGTTATTAGTGGGGGTGGGGAGTGCAGAGGCGGGGAGCGGAGGACACCATTTTCTCACCTTTGCATTCTCGACATTCTATGCAGCTCCATGTCATCGCTGCCCCGGAATCCTTTGGCAAAGGGATTATTTTCAATCTTTAACTGGGTGATCTGAAGGAAGGGGAGAGAGAGAGAGAGAGTTCCGTTTTCACTTGATTGTTATAAGACTACCTCGGGACCCGGCTAATAATAAGTGTCATGGAAACGCAACCTTCTGGCAACCCAAAGAAGCAAGTGAAGCCCGTCACATCAACGGGACCCATCACTTCATTCGAAAGGAGGAAAATGTCCTAGATCAGATTGTATTTAAAAGGGGAAGAAAACCTGGTTTCAGTTTGCCCATTAATTGGAGTCCTACTCTGCATCATTCCGGCTGGAGTGGCTTTTCTTTTTTTTTTCCTAAATCGTAGCATTTTGTGTTTCAAACACAATCTTGGCCTCAACACTTGGTACACCCCCTGCTCCTTGGAAAATTGTACCATGTTGACACGGTGTCAACTTCCTGCAGCGTGGCGATCTCCATTGGGAAGGTCTTGATCATTGCTCTCAAAATCCTACTATACCTCATTTCACGTTCATTTCATAGTTTCACAGATACAGTTTGCTAGCTCAGGTGGAAAATGGTGTCTAATTAAATAAAGACCAACATATAAAATTATAACGTATATGATAGCTACCAAACAGCTTCAAAACTCTTTAATTGTCTAGGTAGGGGGACTTCCCCGGCGGTCCAGTGGTTAAGTCTCCGCGCTTCCACTGCAGGGGGCAGTGGGGTTCAATCCCTGGTCGGGGAACTAAGACCCTACATGTCGCACGGTAAGTCCAAAAAAAAAAAAAATTGTCTAGGTAAGGAAGAGAGAGCCCTCTTCTTGGAAATTTTTTCTATCACTATACAAAGCTTAGTGATGGAACAGGGTCTTTGGTTCAAGGTCCAGAACCTTCATGGAAACCATCAACACGTATTCTGTTAGCGTGAGCGTACGGTAGCAGGTCTAGGTAAAAGAGTGCATCCCTATGGAGTTTGCCAGAAGTATTTCCTAAAAGCTGTGTGTGAACTGAATTTTTATATATATAATCACTTCAAGGAAACCAGGGCAGCTTTCTTCAGAGGCCAGTCATTCCAAGGTCACCTTCACCATCATTATCGTATCTATACAGTCCCTGTTCACTGGTCTGCTTAATATTTTTATTTAAATCAAACCACTTTTGATTTAAATTTATATTATAAAAATAATTATATCACTTCTCTATACGTCAAAGTGGAATCACTTGCTAGTCAATAAAAAGAAAATAAGTATATCAAATTCCCTCTACTGGGACTTCCCTGGTGGTCCAGTGGTTAAGAATCCACCTTCCAATGCAGGGGACACAGGTTCGATCCCTGGTCGGGGAACTAGCTCGATCGCTGGTCAAGGAACTAAGATCCCACGTGCCACGGGGCAACTAAGCCCGCACACCACAACTAGAGAGCCCGCGCGCTGCAACAAAAGATCCCACATGCCGCAACTAAGACCCAATGCAGCCAAAAATTAATTAATTAATTAATTTTTAAAAAAATTCCCTCTACTGGTACCCCCGGAAAGTTCCAAGCCTAAGGCCTGCCTTCTCTTTGTGGCAAGGGAAAATTTGACACTTTTAGAGAAGTATTTATCATAAACTGGTATTGAAATAAGACTCCTCTCTGATAAATGAATAGAAAGATAATTGGAATAAGAACAATTTTTTTTGTGATCCCATCATCTTCAAGTACCCACACAACCATCTCCTCTATCCCCAGTAGTATCGTTATAGACTTTGAGAAACCAAGTAGTTGCTTTGCAAAACTAGGTTTCATCGATGAATGCACCCATAATTTGTCCATTTGGGGGCAAGCATTCTGGTCTGTTCAGTTTTCTGGAAGAGGTGGTGTTATAAAGTTTCCTTCTAACTCCAAGACTCTACCATGAACATAAAATTACTACATATGTGTGTGTGTTCACAGTAAAATATATATGTAAAATTAACATTTTTTAAATGTTATGTGATTCCAACCATATGACATCTTGGAAAAGGCAAAACTATGGCAACAGCATAAAGATCAGTGGTTGCCAGGGGTTAGGAGGAAGGGAAGGATGAACGAGAGAAGCGCAGAGGATTTTTAGGGCAGTGAAACGATTCATGATGTAGGATACATCATGGTGAAGATGTGTCATTATGCATTTATCTACACCCACAGAGTCTAGGGACTGCCCTGGCGGTCCAGTGCTTAGGACTCCACGCTTCCACTGCACCACGCTTCCACTGCAGGGGGCACAGGTTCCATCCCTAGTCAGGGAAATAAGATCCCACAAGCTGCATGGCACAGCCAAAAAAAAAAAACAACTCACAGAGTCTACAACTCCTAGAGTGAACCCTGACGCAAACTACGAACTCTGGGTGATGATGTGTCAATGTAGGTTCAATAACGGTAATAAATGTCCCACTCTGGGGGGCGATGCTGGGAGCAGGAGAAGCTGTACATGCAGGGGGACCGAGGGTATACAGGAACTCTCTGTACTTTCCACTCAACTTTACTATGAACCTTAAACTGCTCCAAAAAATAAAATCAATTGTAAAACTTTTTAAATATGTTTGGGTATTTCTATGTATACACATTCCCTCCTCCTTCATTTTTTTTAACTGTACCCATTCCTGCAACTTTCTGATTTTGAATTAACTCTTCAGAATGAGTAGAAACGTCTGTAAAATCTCTTTGGAAAACAGCAGAGATTGGCACAATACTGTAGATCAATGATACTGCAATAAAAAATAAAAAATCTCTTTGGAAAACAGTCTTGAACATGTATACTCCTCAAGCCAGTTCTGAGTCCAAAAGCCCATCACCTAGTGGGGATTTCTTTCTCACTCCGGTTTTATGACAATAAAATGCAACCCAATTGACCATAAATCATTTTTTAAAGGGGGAGAGGGGAATTCTCAAAAAGTTAAGTAAAAATTAGATCATTTTGAAAAGGGGTGGAGGGAATCCTTATCTCGCCTTCTGTACCTCCCACCCACCCGGTGACAGAAGGCAGCCCCTGAATATACCGAGGACAGTAAGACAATGAAGGTGTGGCATCAGGGCTGAATTAATGCCTATTCCATGACATCACTGTTCCACCAAGAGCTCAGGATAAAAAAATTACCCTGAGAAAAAAAAGAAAAGAGTGGCTTTGGTATTTTATCAGCAAAAATTTTCTGCTCAAACCCATTCCTTGCACCTCAAACAGAGGTGCAAAAATACGATGGCAAAGGATACGCACAGTTTGCTAGATATACACTCAGGTGTGTGGGTCTTACCTATGTCTTAGCGTAGATGCCTATTGGACATAAGAATTACCCCTGAGAAAAGTTAACATGCAAGCTTAGGTGCAGGTAAAAATGTCCATCTGATTTCACACTTATTTCACACTTGTCCCCTCACTTACCATAACCCTGTCTATGATATTCCCTTCCTAACACAGAGCTAGTCACTCACGGGCACATAAACTGATACACCTGGATGTCTGAGTTCTACCCAAAGGCTCCACTGAAATTGACTTCCATTCGTCATACAAATGTACTCCCTCCAAAATCAGCATAAAACCGGATATCCGGGGGAAGGGCATGGGTGGTGGTGGGGGAAACAAATATAAATACCAGCTCCAACCAGTGAGACAGAGGTTGTAAAAATTAATGAGAATAATTGTTGTAAATTCTCACTTTTGGCCCTCTCGAGGGCCAAAAGTCTTAATTATGTCTCTCTCTTAGGGGTTCATTTCCTGGTCCCAAGCAGAAGGCTCATACCTCATAAGTACAGGCTCCATACACAATGATTTAAGCAGGAGGAAAATGCCTTTTAATGGCAAAGTAAGTTAATATCGGGGGAGAGACATGCTTGCATACAAAGCCATTGTTGCAAAAGCAGTGAAATGAAATGCCCGTGTGATCTTTTTTTAACACCTAAATATTTCTAGGGATTGCTCTGGGAGCTGCTGACAACTGCAGCGCAAACCTTCCAAAAACATGTTTCACAGAGCGAACAGTCGCTGGGGAAGAGTCGAGCGTTTAAGTATCTTTTTCAAGCTGTCAACCACCTGAGGGAATAACTCCCAAATCCAGCTTGGGATCACAGCTGGGCTCAGGAAATATGTCGTGTCATTGGAACTCCATGGTATACAGGTGTGTGACATCAGTGTAAGAAATGAACCCGGTCACGTACCTGCCTCCACCTGGTACCTGGTACCTGCCTCCAAATCAGTCTGGAGGCACTAAGCCCTTTGGACCCAAAATTGGTGGCTCGTATTTTTCCAAATTATCCTGGCAATTTAATCTCACAGACTGCTTTTATTTCCCTGCGCAATTATCCAAAGCATAACGCTGGGCAAACAGTCCTTGGGTTGAAAATGCAACCACGGAATGAAGCAACTAAACCACAAAGACTAACATTTGTAGTTGTGTTTCAACCACAGTAATAAGAAGTTATTTAAAAATCTCAGTCTTTCAGATTCTAAAATAGGGTAGGCAAAGAGTTTTCCAACACGCGTGTTTTGGACGGAGTTGCCCCATTAATAAACAGATCAGCTAAGCAGTCCATCAATGGAATCATCACTAACACTGTGCTGATTCTGTACCAGGTTCCACACAAAACACATTCCACGGATTACCTCATTTTAATCCCCACAAAGACAATAACAAAACACAAAAAATAAATTCTCTTCTTATCCCCATTTTACAGACGGGGAAAACTGAGTTAAATCATTTGCCCAAGTCAAATGGGTTTGAACCCAGGCAGTCTGCCTGCAGATTCTCGTCCTAACCCTACAGGAGGGTGAGGGACAGCTCAGGTGGCTTCTACCCATGAAGCCAGGAGTCTCAACATCCCGTCCAGGTGGGACAATAAAGTAACAAAACAGAGTCCACAAATCACACTCAACCTGACCTGCTTATTTAAGTCACACATCATATATCCATGCGAGGAATGTCTGCAAGGGCCTGGATTCTACTGGAAAAATCCATTGCTTTAGACTTCCTCCTGACAAAGAAAATAGGTGTCTTTGGTACTCAATAACTAAATACTGGGGAAAACCTCATATGGGGGAGAGTGACTGAAAGTGCTCTCCTATGAAATCCCTCTTCTGGATGTCAGGCTGGCTAAAAAGACCTATATGTACGGCACAACCGGGCTTCCTGGCCCACCCAATGAAGAAAATCAGTAATTCCTGTGCGATCCTCAAATACAGCTATTATATCCATCACTCAACTGACCATGGTCATCATTTCATGATATAGGTAAGTCAAAGCATGATGCTATATACCTGAAACTCACACAGTACGTATGTCAATTACACCCCAATAAAACTGGAAGAAAAAACAAAAACAAAATACATATATCCAAATGCATACTTGGAGACCCACGAGCGTTTAGATACACCATCTCCTAGATTGTGTTCAAAACTCACACATACACACCCCATTGGACAGGCACTCCACACACACAGATCACCAAATATATTCACTGGAGAAGACTTTTTTTTTTAAACAGAAATCTAGGGGATGTGGAGTATGTTCCTATGTGGCTACAGTGATAGTTTCATGGATATACACATATGTCAAGCTTAGCGAATCGAATACATCAAATAGTGCAGTTTACTGTGTGAGTTATGCCTCGATAAAGCTATAAACAGAGAAAGAATGCGTGGTCCCCCAGATCCACCCACTCCTGATGGACCCCGCCTAAGATCTTTACTACATAGAACTTAGGAATTTCCCCCAAAAGACCTGAACACCCACGTGTTTCTTTAGCAGATCACTTTCATGTGTCTATCACTTCCTGTCCTCTGTGGATGAACATGGGTTTCCTTGGCAGAAAAAAAAAAAAAAAAAAGATCCCACATATTTTTGGACCCCCTGTCGGGACTAGCAGGCTCTAAGCATACATATATATGAGGAACTGAGCATCCTGGTTGCTATGTTTTCCTTTTTTTTTTGCCCTGTGGCCATCACCACAAAGCTAAACATAGGTTTACAACAGCCATGGAGGAGACAGGTCTCTAGCAGCCGATCTCAAATTAGCCTGAAACAGTGCTGGAACTTTCAGGGCACTTGACCTTACTTTTTCGCTCTTATTGGTTCAACGAGTGGGAAAAACTTAGAAAAAAAAAATCTCCCTTTAAAAAGTAATTGCGTGGCATGGGGGGAGGGGAGTGAGTGAGTTTTCTGCTGAAAGGAAGCTCTCTCAAGGCCTGGGATCCCAGACAGGCCGTGTGGCCTGGAAGTGACCATCCATCACAGCTTGCCTTGGTCATTGACAATCTGAATTTGGAGATTACCCACAGCATTTCGTTACTGCCCTTGCTTCATGGGGGCAGGGGGCGGGGTGGGGGGATTAACCAACACACAGACTGCATGAAATGACCTTCAAGAGGTGACTGGAGGCTTTAGGGTGCTAAGCCCATCTCTCACCCTACCCTGGCCTCCCCTGCCTGGCTCCACAGTCCCTGTACCTTCCCTCCACCCCACTTTTCCCTCGCAGGTTGGGGAGGGATAGGAGCTGTAGAGGGGGAGGGGTCCCCCATCCCCACATCCATCTGGGTAAGTCATCCACATGACCCGCCCTACTTTCCCCTCCCACAGCCCTCTAACCCCAAATCACTTCATAATACTCCCAACGGTCCACAATCCCACAGCGGCAGCGGCCTCTCCCCAGCCCCTATATCTTGCCTTTCCTGATTCCAGATCTTTCCGTAATGAGGCTTAGGAATCATTCAGTCCTGCCCTCCCCCACCCCAATAAAATGAATCCACGTGCACTCAGGTTTCTCAAGAACAGACATGAACCATGACGAGTCAAGACAAGCCCTTTCTCCTGGGCAAGAATAGAAGATACTCCCCCCCAACCCGCGGTGATGGGGCTCCCTGTTCCAACATCACGGTCAAGCCTTGAATGGCCCAAATCGGGGCCTGGATTTCGAACGGCGTGGAGGTCGGACAGTGACACAATCCACCTGCGACGTCCCACCTCTATACCACACTACAGCCACCAAATGATGCATTGGCCGCGTGCATGCTCCCCTCGCCAAGCTGTATCTTTGCAGGATCATATTTAAGTCCCCAGAGCTTTGATCCAGGCAGCTAGTGACACAGGTTACTCAGTTTTTGCTTTTGTTTTAAGCAATGCCAACCTTGCTTTAGTATGTGGTCCAGGGGTCAGTAATCGCTGAAACAATTAAGGAAGCATCTGGGAAAACCCAAGCTCAAGGTTTCCGGCAACTTTGCCACCTGCCCCGATTGGAATTGAAATGCATCTAAAAGGCAGAGTGGAGGAGGGAAGGAGACTGACCCCCCACAGAAAAAGTGGTCCCAGGAAGGGAGGCACCACGTCCCCACCCAAGAGCACGGAGCCGGACAATACGGGGACCTTTCTTCTCACTGATCACTTCACGACTGCAGCGAGATGCCTCCTTGTTACATTTGAGTACCGAGCATTGATACCACGTGGTCATCTATGGTTTGATAATTTCGTTTCTATCTGGGCTGTGTGTGTGTGTGTGTGTGTGTGTGTGTGTGACTTTCGTGCCAACCGCATGAATATAGTACAAACAGCTGTGATCCTTAGGCTGAAGCTCTGTCCCTGCCCCAGCCCACTGAAGTAGAAGTTGGTGCCCACTGTGCGGAGGAATAAAGGTGCCCATAAAGCCACTGCGATTCATGCAAACTAGCGGGCGGCCCCAGGCCCGCCGGTTCCTGGGTACTGGGCTTACCTTGTGGTTCTGGTAGGAAGTCACCGCAATAAACGCAGTCTCAGGAAAGACGTGAGTACAGAACGCAGTATTTTTTGAGCCAAATCCATTATTTTCGTCCGCTTTCACGATGTGTAATCTTGGCTGGTATTTGTGCATGGAATTCAGAATAATCTAAAAACAATAAAGAAAATGAGATTGTAAGAAAAATCAAACCCCTTTGTTTCCATAAAGCCCCGCTCTCCACCCCAAAATTACGTTCCTTATATAGGCTCTCGGAGAAAAGGTCCCATTTTTTTCTCCTGTTTTTGAAAAGAAGCCAGTGATTTCATTAAAAAGAAACATTTCAAAAATGACAATTTCCATATGAAAAAGCCAGGGTAATATTCCAGGAATCTACCCAGAGCACACACAGCAGTAAATCAGAATGCTTAATAAAGTTAGTTTAATAAATTAACTCCCTGCGTAGGGCATGTCCCCCCCAGCGGGAGTGAAGCAAGTTTGGGGCAAGGAATTGGTGCCCCCCTCAAGGAAGCCTGGGCAACGATTTTGGAATGAAAGGACAGCAGAAACAAATAAACAAACACATATATATATAACTACCCCCGCCCAAGAAAAAAAGGCTCAAAGAGATGCAAAGGAAGAGACCAAGCATTTGCAGAACTGGAAGAAATATCAGAGGAAAAAGAGAGGAAAATGGTGGGAAGGGGGAGACTCTAGGGTGTGAGTTGGGTGGGAGGGAAGCACCCACCCCACCCCTAACATCAAACAGGGGTCTGGTTGCCCTTGAGATTCCCTGTCTCCAACTTCACAGTATTTCAGGATCCGCCACCGGAATTATCCCCAGACCTGGCCCCAGGCAGCACTGTGGCATCTGCTTTGGGGGGAATATTTCTCTCCTTCCTTTCGATCTTCTCCATGTCTTTGGGGGGGGGCAGGTTCCCAGGGACTAGTCGGGGGTCTCACGGTTGCAGCTCTTCTTACAGCCACCATTGTGAATATTAGGAGGGGGTGTGCAGTCACCACACTCTTGCTGGAGCGGAACTTTCCGGAGAAGATGCGCATCTTTACTAAAAACCACCGAGTTTGTTGTTCTGATGGCGCCGTGCTTTTGATGCTCCCGGGAAGCTGGTAACGCTAATATCTCTCAAAACGTCCTGATCTATACCCACCGAATGGGAGAACTGCCGCGTTTCACGAGCTGAAAAATCTGGCCTGCTTTTACCCCAGGACCGCAAACTGAGCGGCGGAGGTAGTCTCAGTGTCTTTGATTGGATGACCCTGGGGCAGGGTTCTCGGGCCAACCCTTGAAACCGACCTGGAGGAGGGGGAGAGGAGCGCGGCCCGACTAGGCCGGGGGAGGGGCGAAAAGCTCGGGACCCCGCGGCTCCCCGACCCCGGGCCGCGCGGCTCTAATCACCGGCCGCCGCCGCGGCCCGGCCGCCTCCCTGACCGATAGCGACGCCGGCCGGGGCGGCGTGGCGACAGAGAGACGCAGCGAGGCCCTGCGGGCCGGCGCGGCCACCATCCCGGCTTAGCCAAATTGCTTTGACGGCTGGGGACAGTGTGGAGACATCAGCGCGAGGGCGATCTAAATGGCCCTTAATTTCATTAGGGCGGCTCTGGACTCAAAAGTCCGGAGTTTGGGGTGGGAATGGGTGGCAACTGGTCAGTCCGGAGCGGCTCAGAGCACCGCGCCCTCCTCCGCGGAACTGGAAGGACTTGAAACTCACAGGGGCGCCCAGGGCTCGGGACCGTGCGCGCGCCTTCCCCGGGGGTCCACCCCAAAGGCACACCCGGGCCGCAAAGGGAAAGTTAAGGAGCCCAGACCAAGGTGCCACGGAGGCCCAGCCTCCAGAAGGACGCGGTCCTGGGAGATGCACGCAGGACCTTTACAAAATGGTCCCTTCTCTCCCCAGCGCTTAACCTAAAGCATCCGCAGGGACAGCAGGTACACCGTCAGCCAGCCAACACCCACGCAAGGTGGAGGTCACGTCTGCGCTGGGATGCATCACGAGCTGGCCGCTGCAGGCAAAACACCCTGGTTTAAACGCAAAGGAGGCCCGGCATTTTGCCTAGAA
>NW_020172781.1:1166568-1188342 GCF_003031525.2 Neophocaena asiaeorientalis asiaeorientalis | reverse complement strand
CCTAGAAACGCCCCCCCCCCCCCCGCCCCTTTCCTCTCCCTTCCTACAGCGTAGAAGGGGAATAGGCCTTCCTTCTCTCTTCTCCAGTGGTCAACAGTCCGATCTCACACCAACCACGTGTACAGTGGCATTGAGCCCATCAGTGGAGGGCCCTGGTCTCCTTCCCACCACAGACTCAGTGCTTCAGCCCTGAGGCCCCACAAGAACGGATTTCTCATCTGGACCTTCACAAACTGTCCTCCCTCCGGATCAAATGCATTTGTACCCCATCCCCTCACGTCCCCAAACTGGGAACCCTGTGTGTTGATTCTCCAAAGTGGCAGGATGCAGGTCACTTCTGCAATTAGAGAGACCTGGCCTCAAATCCCTGTTCCCAAATACAAGCTGTGTGACCTCAGGCAGGTAACCTCCCCTCCCCCAGACTCCATATAAAGGCTGTGTGTTTCCACCCTCCTCTCTAGGCTACTATGAGGATCAAATGCCCTAAGAGAGCCAGCCTCCTTGTTTGGTGGAATCATCAAACTAAGAGTTGTAAACTCTGAATTCAGAGACTGCGTTCTGTCCCGGTGATTATTTCCAGTGAAGAGATTTAGGGACATTTTCCCTCAAATCAGTGTTCTGTTCATTTGTTTTTCTTTGGGGGAAGAGAGGATGATACCCTATAGAGAATCTACTAGAAGCTACGCATTCTCTTGGAGGGTGGGGGACTGCACACTCAAGATCCTGCAGTTTCAGGGAGCTCATCAGGCCCCTCTCTCTCGGGGCCAGTCCAGATTCCAGGTGAAGGGCCCTGATCTTGGTTGGCCCACTCTGGGCATGGTGGGAGGAGGGGGGAAAGCTGGAAGTTGGGAAAAAAAACAGATAAACCCAAGAGCGTCGAGCTAAAAGGGGCAGGAGTACCGGAGTTCGCCTCTGGTGGGTTGGTTTCCCCATCTGTAAAAGAGGAAGCAGGGGGCCTCAGGTCTCCCTTTCAGCCGGAACATCCCCATAATATGGCAGGATTTGCAAGGAGGTAGGTAAGGTATACAGCTCCCATCGTGGTCCAGCCTCTGCAGTCTGTGCTGAGTACCTGCCGAGCTAGAGGACCCATGTTTTTCTGCAGGGCTGAAACACTACTCCCCACCCCTAATCACAGATGAGGGTGAACGAACAGGAATTCCAGGCCCAGAATGAGCTGCCTTAGTCACCCCATGACCCCTGTCCCTCAGCAAAGGCAGGTGGGTTGGGTACTGGCAGCAGGGATGCAGGGTGAGAGCCCCAGGCCAGGAGACCTAGGGGGCTCGATCGCCAGCCACCCAGGAAAGACACACCCAGAGCGTGGACTAGTGGACCACAGGGAGGACTGCAAAGGGGAGATGTCTGGGTAGGAGAGAGGTGGAGACAGCCAGGAAGAATTAGAAGGCGTGAGAAATAAGAGAAAAGGAAAGAGAGATGAGAAAGAGGAGAGAAAGGGGAAGAGAAAGGAAGGCCAGGTCAAGAAGGGAGAGAGAGTAAAAGACCAAGGCAGGTGAAATGGAGCAAAGAAAGAGGCATGGGTGGGCGTGAGGAACGAAGAAGAGAGAGACAGTCCTGGAGAAGAGGGAGAGGAGAGTCAGGTGAGGAAGAGAAGGTGTGAACCTGAAGATACAAGGAAGAGCTGCACGAGGTACTCACATGCCCAAATGGGTCCAGGTGGTTGTTGGTGAGCTTGAGTTTCTGGAAGGAGACGAGCTGCCGCATCCAATGCGCCCCAGTGGCCGGCGAGTCCGGGTGCACGTAGAGGCGGCCCGGCATGGCGGGCTCCGCTTTGCCCGTCACAGACCTAGACCAAGGAGAGGCGCCACCCCCCCTAGACTTAGTGCACCGCGGTGCCGGCTGGTTCTTGAGCAAAGCAACGGCTGCTGACTACGAGAATGATCTGGAAATGGCCTGACCCTCAGGTCTTGCTTGGGCATCTGCAATGCCAGATGCGCAGAAAGCCTGGAGCTGGTGTCCAGGCGAGCGCTCCCACCACCGCCGCCGCCGCCCGGCTCTTTCTCCTTCCACCTAATTCCTCCCCCAGCACCGAGGGCGCCGTGGGGAGCCTCGCAGCGTCTCTCTGCCCATGAACAACTGGCGGGTTCTGGAAGCCTGGATGTGCAAAAAAGTCTCGGGAACACTCCTTGAGGGCTTTCCAAAGGGGCTTCGCCTTCAAGCCTCTGCACTCTTGGCAGCCGCGGGAGCAACGTACCCAAGGAATGCGCCTCTCCTCTCTTGCCTGTTTAACTCAAATACCCCGGACTGATTTTGCAATTTCATAAAAAAGGCATGTTCAAAGCAGGTAACTCATAAAACATAACTGTTAATGGTTTATGCCCCCAGAAACAGCTCCAACGCTTGGTAACAATGCCCTTTTTAAAAATCCACAACCCTCCAGTGCAGCATCAGACATCGGCACTTTACTTCCTCTGATCCTCAGTTTTCTCGTTTATAAAATGGGGGCTAATGGCTGCTCTTTTTTTTCTCAGGGTGAGGTCAGGAGGATGCAGCGGAAGGGGCAGCAAAAACCTCTAGCACACAGTAGGAGCTCAAAACAATGTTTATTGGTTCAGTGGGGAGAGGGAAGTTTGGTCTGCACGGTCCTCCCTGCCTTCCCCGCCAGCCGCTACGGTGCCTACCATTTATTATCTGCGAACTTGTATCTGTGGTCGTCGGCGGGAACGATGTCCATAAGAAGAATGTACTTCGTTTTGGGATTAAGGCCGGTCACCTTCACTTTGTAACTGGGAAACATCCGCCTAGGACAGACGAGGAGGAGACACAGAGGCAGAGGGAATTAATGCAAACATTCTGAAGAGCGCGTCCACAGATTTTAATGGAAGAATCGATAGTGGACGAGAAACGCGGCCCCTGCTCCGCTCTTGCCAAGATCCATCCCAGGTTTCCCTCCAAGTTATGGGGAGGAGAAAGGCCAAGAGATGAGAAAGCAGGCTGGGACTATACCTATCTACAAGAGGAAATAGAAAGCAGAAGGCGAGGACTTCTACAGACTGGTTTCGAGGAAGCCCTGAAAGGGACCCCTCATTTCAACTCTTGCTAAAGACTCTTTTCAGAACCAGACACCTACTTTTTAAATTTGGGGGCAGGAAAAGGCTTGTTAGAAAAAAAAAAAAAAGGAAAAGAAAAAAGTTGGCTTCCTCCGCCCAGCCAGGTGCTTTGGGCGCTCTGAGCAGCGCTGCGCGTCACGTGGGCACCCAAGTGGGTGCTCCCTGGGGCTGCCCGCGCGTGGGTGCCCACGGCACGTCCCGGCTTCACTCCGCCCCCAGGATACAGCTCGGTGCGTGACCTCTGACACGAGTGTCGCGCAGGAATTTCTCCCTAAATGCCCCCGCCGCATCTCCGAGGCGCCTGGCACTCCGCCTTAGAGAGTCCAAACGCTTTGGCCCTCCTCAAAGAAATTTAGTTTCGGAAGGAACCGAGCCGTGCGCGAGGATCTGGTGCTTGGAAGGAGGTTCCGCCGCCCCGCGTGTCCCGTGCCCGGCTCCCTCTCCGCGCACAGGCGCACCCCCCCGTCTCCATCCGGCCTCGGGAGGAGGGCGCCCCGGAAAGCAAGCCTTCCCAAGGCCGCCCGGGGCGCAAGGACCAGTTGCTGGAACCTGGCTCGCTCAGGGATGGCGGGAAGGGGTGAGTGGAGACCTCTCCCTCTGGCCTTGGAGCCTCGCCTCGCGGTGTTTATCTGCCCGAGCGAGCGCGCCTGGAGGCGGAGGCGCCGGAGGCTTCGCAGGCCTTTTATAGTTAAATCCCGTTGGCTCAGGCTTGGGAGGGAAAAAGGAGGCCCCGGCCGCCCTTTCCTTCCTCGGCGGAATGGGAAGAGGACCTGAGTTCTTTGGTATAAACAGAACGCGCCTCCTGTTCGCTCGGGCCGAGCGGGGGAGCACACATTGTTTAATTTCAAATAATAATAAATGTCACTGTTGTCAGTTTATTGCGAGAGGCTTGGGCTGCAGAAGCGGTGGTCGTCTGGCGAGGCGGCTCCACCCGCCCCTTTCACACACTCGGTGGCTTCGGCCTACCGGATGCTCGGCTTCACACGCCTGCTGTGAGCAGACTGGGACTTTCTGCCCTCAGGGACGCGGAGGGCCAGTCCAGCACACGTAGGGACGTGGCGGGGTTGTCCCCGCACCCGGGCGCACTCAGACGCTGAGATACCGAGTTGCACGACCCTCCTACCCCCTCCCCCAGAAGTCTCGCATTTCTAGCTAAAACTGTGAGCTTTCAAGAGGAACTCCGGGGTGAGTGTCTCGATGAAACGGCCGTGTTTATCGGTGTCTGTATATAGAGCCTGGCGTAGACCGGTTCCCTTTCAAAGGCTTCGCCTGCTTTCTATAAACAATGAAAGAGGTAGCGAATACATTCAATGATTCCGGGTTTGGCGATCGGGTGGGACTCTGGAACCGCTCCAAGGTCAGGGAGGGTGGGAAGGAGGGTCTGGGCCAGGAATCAAGTCTGAGATCCCATGAAACCCAAACCCCGTCTCATCTCTGTGTGTCTCTGCAACTCTCTGTTCTCCCGTTGGCTCTCCCACCTCATCCCTCCTTCTCTTATTACTAATCCATCCAGATAGCACAGCCTCCCAAGCTCTTGCTTCTTCTTATATACGAGGTGGAAGAAACGCCCAGGTCCCTGAGTTGAATCTTTCAGGCTTTTCCCCTCACAATGGGACATCACTGGAGGAATTCACCGTTCTCCTCTTTAACCAGAATAGGGTCAAATGAAATATATTCATATTCCCTCCCTCTCGCTCTGTCTCTCTCCCCCTCCCTCTCTGTTTCTATTCTCCCCTTTTACTGGTCTCCCACACCTTTCTTAGTCTCTCCCACAAGTTCCCTGTACCTTCTCCACAGAGGTGACCATCTCACCTGCCAGCCTTGGTTATGATCATTTCCGTGCCCACTTCGTGGAATTTCAGCCACAGTTCTCTTTCATGGAGAAACACCTTGATCCCTTCCATGCCCTATAAGAAGGAGAGGAAAAGTCAATGAGCCTTCCCTCCCCAAACTCCCCCAAAACACAGAGCTTTCTCTTCCTTCCCCCTCGAGCCAGTGGCTCATAGGCTGAAAACTGCCCCCAACCCACTGCAGCACTGTCTGGGCTCTGGAGCAGCCCCTGCCCTGTGTATGCTCTCTCCCGGGCAGGCCTTAACCCCACAGTGCAGAGCTGTCTCCTCCTAATGCCACCAACACAAGGCTAGAGAAAAAAAAAAAAAACCCAGCCATCAGGGTGTTCCAGAATGTGCATGGGGAGGACGGGGCTGAGAAAAAAATGGGACCAATCCCGATCCGCTTTAGCCAAGGGGCAGCTAAAAGGAAAAAAAGAAACCCAACCTCAATCTTGAAAAACCCACCTAGGATATTCTTATGTAGACACCCAGATGTCCACACGAAAATAGACAGATGTGCTGTGTATATATGCGTGTTTATTCTCACCATGGCAGTGCATATGTAGACACAGGTGAAATATAAAATTCTAAATATTTATATAATAGGTTTCCACAATCCCAAACAAAAATTAATTCTCAAACGTCTATATTAACATACCTCCTAGGCCTTCCTCACATCCAGCTTCGTTCATTTCAAGTTGTTTGGATTATGGGCAAAGCGATTTAACATTTCTACTTTCAACTACAGGTCATTTTACAAAACCCATACCAAAAAAATTACATACAAAGTCTTCGTTTCGCAATAATTTGTAAAGGTCTAACAAGTACATTTCTTTTCCCCTGAAAGAAAACCTCTTAAGTTTCTGAAAATGCGTGCCCACTGTCTCACTACAAATATACGCGCATCTTCCTGAGGTGTGAAGGGCAAAGGAGAGAGACACTGAAAAGGCCAGGAAGGACATCTAAATTCCAAAGAAGGGTTTTAGCTGTGTGCAAATATCTTTTCTGGTCAAGACACCCCGCTTCCAGCCCTCTGACACCCCATTCCAAAACCGTCAAGGTCTGCGGACGACGCCTTGAGCGCCCAGGGCGCCGGGCGTGAAGGGCACAGGGCGAGAGGCGAGGCTTCACGCTCGGCTCGGGCCCAGCTTCCAGCCAGGCGAGCCCGGGCTCCCCGCGCCCTCCCGGCCCAGCCGTGCGTGCTCCCCGCCGCCGGCCCCGCGGAGCCAGCCCACCAGGCCCCGGCCGCCAGACAAACGGTGCAGCGCGCGAGGTTGCGCGGTGGCGCGGAGGAGGCGGGAGGAGGCGAAGGCTACGAAAGATCTGAAGAGGGGTCAAGCCATCGCTCATGCCGGCCTGAAGCGGCCGCTGACCCGACCCTTAATGAGGCGTTCAAGCCGAGTTTACACCTAGTGCAGCAGGAAAGAAATGATCTGGGCCATTGTTCGCTGGCCCCAAACAGCCGGATCTTTGAGGCTCCCCTAACAACTTCAACGTATTTCAAAAATCCTCTGGCCGTAAAGATATAATCGTCACAATAAAGTGGATGGGACTATACTGGCATTTAGGGAGGCACGGCAGGGAAGGGTGGAATTGAGCAAGGATGAAAAGAAAAGGGGCAGATCATGGGCACTGCCCGCCCCCCTTGCCCAAACATTCGAAAGAGGGGCTTTGGTTCCTGCAAAGGGCCCCGAGGCCCTTCTTACCTGCTGGGTGAAGGCGGCCTGCGGGGACGACGGAGACTTGCTGGGGGCCCCTAGCGCGCTCTCGGGTTTTGAGTCACAGGGTAGATCCTTGGAGTCTGGTTCCAGGGGTGTGTGAGCCAGGCCAAAGCCCTCGTCTGCGTCGGCCATGGTGAGCCCGGGGCCCTGAGACCGCTCGGGGTCCTGCTCTGAGGACGAGAAGGAAAGTGGAGAGGAAGAAATAGAGAAGGTTGGAAGCACAGTTCTGGTGACAGGAGGGGGCAGTGACTAGGCTGCCACCCGCAGTTTCCAGCTACCAGCGCCTCCGTCCCCAGCTGAAGGAGGCTGCAGAAGGTCCCGTTATGATCATCATTACTATTACTTTAAGACCACGCACAGCCTCTTGCGAAAGACCCGCGTCACAGCGGGAGGAGGCGAGGCCCGCATCTCCCCTTCGCAGGCTCCCCCGCGATAAGCGAGCTGCCCGTCAAATTTGTCTGGACTTCTGGGAGAGCCAATAAAGATAAGGCCTGGGTATTTTTGGAAGCCATTGGGTACGAACCAAAAACAAAACAAAACACAAACCCGGTGCCCTTCTGAGATTTTTTTTTTTTCTTCATCAAATTACAAGAGGCCAGCAGAGCCCTGTTTATGAAAACTCACAAGAGGAATATTTTTCTGCAGCAGGCAAAATGCCTGAAATAACCCGCCTCTCGCAAAAACCAAAAACATAGGAAAGGAAAGAGCTGGAGATCCAGAAACCAGGTCTTGAGAATTCACGTTCATCTTCTATCAGTCACAGGCCTTGAAATGAAAAGTCCTTTAACATTGAGTCCTCCCCTTTTCCCCAACCGTAAGCAACGTGAAAAGTAGAAAGGAGCCAAACAGAAAGGGCAGGAAAGCGGCGGCGCAGCGGTTCGGAGGGCGGCGCGCGGCTGGGTGCCGGAGGCCAGCGCTGGGGGCGCGTTCTCCTCGTTTTCTCGGCTCTCCAGCCCGAGACGGGCATTTTGTCGAGCGGCCTGGCCGAGAGGAGCTTCTCCGAGCTTCCGTCGGGCCTGGCTCGCTGTAACTGCAGGCCCAAGCTCGGGGTTGGCGACGCCAGAGTGGTGCCCGGATAAATCCTGGGCTTCCGGCGTTGAACCGGCCACTGAGGTCCGACACAACTTGCAGAATGGCCCGGGGTTACAGGCATGTGAGGTTGGAACACACAAAATAACAGCTGCAGAACGGTTCAAGCCTGGAGGAGCCTCCCTCCTGCTCTGATCTCCTTCCAACATCCTCTACGTTCCCAAGTAGGGATTTCCTCCCTCAAAAGCCGGGAAGACTGGGAAGGAGGCGCAAGAAATGCATCCCCCCTCCCCCAAATCTTAGCAGCCGCTTGGGCAAAAGGCTGGATCCCACCCCGGGTCTGCAGTGGCCGAAGACCCAGAAATGGTGCCGAGGAGAAGATGAGCTTCTGAGGCCCGACTCCCACCCAAGCTGCCTCTTGCACCACGCCCTTGGGGTTTGGGGGAGGCGGTGATAGGAGCCCCCGAAGCCTGCTCATAACAAAAGAAAGTGGGGCTGGCGTGCCCCACGTGCGCTTCCATTTCACCGCCGGCCGCAGGGACAATCCCACCGCGAGCCCTGGCCGGGGTCCCGGGGAGCTCGGGTCTGGCGGGGCCGAACGAGATGCGGCTTGACAGAACCGGGCCACGCGTCCTGCAAACCTCAACGCCTCTCCCCCAGCCCCGGCCGCCTCCTCGGCTCCACACACCGGGCAGCTCCGGGCCGCGCAAAATCTCCGCGAGCCGGGCCCTGCAAAATCCGAGGCCAGGCTTCCGAGTGCCGCATTCCGCGCCTCCCTGAGCCGGCTCGGCCGGCGGGCTCCCTCCCCAGCCTCCCGGGCCATCTGCGGAACTGTTACCTCGCTCGGTGAAGCCGGTGCATTCACTGCATCCCTTCTGGCTCCTAGCAGGGAAGCCGGCGGCGAGGCGGGGGCGCGGGCATGGTGGCTCCGGGGTCTATGGGGGGGGGGAACTGCTTCCCCAGACCAGCGGCTACCGCTGCCTACAAAGGAGGACCCACCGCGGGAGCCTCGGCAGTGACTGCCCACAATTCAACACACACCTCCTCCGCTTGCGCTCGCGCTCCCTAAAGACTTCCAAGTCGTCAGGCGCCAGAAGGGCTCCGAAGGAAGCAAAACAAGCAGCCTCCGGGAGCACCTCCAATAATATAATCTCAGTGCCCTGCTTCTCCCTTGTGCCCACAGGGAGGGAAAACTGGGAGACAAGAGGGAGCCTGGGAATGGTCGACGTCCTTTCTGAGCGCAGCTTTCAGGGTTAAAGTTCCGGAATCCGAGGTAAGAGTGGTCTCTCTCCCTCTCTCTCTCTGTCTCTCTCTCTCTCTGTGTCTCTCTCTCTGTCTCTCTCTCTCTCTCAGAAATACAAGCCGACTCAGCTGAGCTCGGTGACGTTGGGCTGCCTCGATGCTTACAAAGTACTGAAATTGCCTATCCAACTAGCTCCCACTGCACGCCGCCTGCCTCTGTCTGTCTCTCTCTCTCTCCCTCCCCTCCTCCCTCCTCCCTCTCCCTTCCCACTCCCTCCCCCAACCACCTTTTCCATTAGATTTCCCGAACACTCAAATCACAACACGACTCTCAAACCCAGACCTCGAGATCACCCCCTCCTCTCCACCCGCTCTCCAACCTCCATCCATCTCTGCTTCTCTGAGCGCGGCTCGGAGGCTGCAAAAAATCCTGCACAAATCATCGCAAACCCGCTCGGCTTCTGCCCGGGAAGTAATCTGGGTGACGCGGCTGTGCAGAAAACGGAGTAGGAACGCACGAGGCGTGCACACACGCGCTGGGAGCCTCCTCTGCAGCCTCGCCCGCGCTCTCTCTCCACTGCTGACCTCAAGACGGAGAACTGCCTGACCCCGCCCGGCCCAGCCTGCCGCCGCTAGCCGCCCTGATATCTCCCCCCATCCCCACTCATCACCCCGACTCTGAGAGACTCCGGGGTGAAGGCAGGGTGAAGGTGCGTGGGGATGGGGGCCAAGATCAAAGATGCCCAGAAATCGCCCTGCGCTCCCACCCCCTCAGGGCCACCAGACCTCCCGTGCTGGAGGTGTACACAAGGCAGTGCCCAGTTTTATTAAAATAATCAAACAGTCACTGGGGGCTGGCTGGGGTTTTCATCTCCACTCGCCTCCTCTCCCTGCCCTCCCCCTATCTGAAATGTATTATTTTGAGGGTCGAGTTGAAGAGGTCAATAGAAGCGTAAACACAGTCAGTAGGTCTTAGCCTGAGCAGACCCAGCTTGGAAAGTCAAGAATTAGTGCTTGGAACAAACGTCAGGGTCCCCGTTTTTGTTTCTCACCCATGTCTCTGTCAGCCTGTTCTTTTCTCAGCCTCTGTCTAGAGATTCAAGCCTGCAGGCCAAGGTCTGGGGAGAGGAATGGAGGGAGGAGAACCGCTAGGGAGATCTGAGGCTGCCTCAGTGCCATCCTCTATGGCCCCGGGAACTAAAATCCCAGCGCAGGCCTGATGCATCGCTGCAAAATTCCTAAGTGGATTGTCCAACCCTAAAAGTGGAGCAACTGGGGAGAAAACCAACCCAAGCATTCTCTAGAGTTCTCACTCCACCTTCCAGGTTTGTTTTCAAACAGCCTTTTGCTGAGACAGTTTATTTATTTGTGAAAACACCCTCACCCTTCCAAAATGTCAGCTCAGAGGACTTTGGGCTCGCTCAGGGGGCGACCCCCGGCCAACGACGGAAAACAAACATGGCTTCAGGAAAAGCCTGCATCTCCGCATCTCTGGCAAAAAGGAAGGGGAAATCCAGAAAGAGCTCTCCAATCCCTTTACATTCTCAGAGATTTGCGGATAAAATAAATTCCCATAAATAATCGGCGGGTCCCTCCCGAGAGGGAGAATCTGTACTCCCCCAAGTAATTGCCTGGCCCAGATTCACTTAGTTTGTGAAGTGCAGACTCTGCGGGCCACCAAGTTAAATTGGGATTTTGAAATCTCAAGGGCGAATCTATTCTTGCCAGGTGACACTCTTGCGAGCGAGAGTGCATGCTTATTTCCACGGTGAAAAAAAGAAGCAAGGCTGGGAGTGGAGTGGATTCATCAGGGCCGAGCTGGCGGGGGAAGCCAAGGGGCCGTGGGCAGGCCAGTGCTAAGAGAATCCTCTACCCCCCACCCCAGAGCTCTCCAGGGCGACACTCACCTCCAAAAATCCTACCTCTTCTTTCCAGCGCAGATGCCGAGAGTAACGCCTCGCTGGGAGGGGTGTGTTGAGATGAAGAGTTTGGAAAGGACCCCTCAAAAGAGACCCCTTTTAGGCCAAGCCTTCTTCCAGCGTCTTTCAAGAGTAGTGCGTACCTCCCAGCTCGAAGTTGGTTTGTGGTCTCGACAAATTAAATATTACTGTTTATTACCAGGCATACCCCAATAAAATAAAGAGGCAACCAGGCGATACCGACTATCTCACCAGCCGCTGCACCTATAAGACTTGGAGACGTCACGAGTCACGCAACCGGCCCGCGCGCTGTCACGCTCGACTGGGGGGCAGCGGCGGGACGTTGAGTCCTCTCCGTCTTCGCCTATCACTCCCGCCCGGGTCTGCGCAGCCACAAGTCTCAGACGCCTGGGCCACGGGAATAAATAAAGAAATAAACAAATCCAACGCTCTCTGGGGAAATGGGGGTGGCGGACATCAGCCACAAATAGAGACAAGATCGATTTGCTTAGGGAGAGGGAGGGGGTCTTTTGGCGAAGGGAGGTGGGAGCCCACATCAGCCCATGGATTGGAAAAAACCCGAGTTGGCGGGGGCTGGGCGGGGGGGTTGGAATCGAGGTCTCTCGCAGGAGGTAAGAGTCTTCTCATTATTTAAAAACAATTTTTTCCCAGGAGGAGCTCTCAGCATATGACCATTGAGGCGCCTCTCTAGCTGATTAAGTTTGGGACGCGATAACACACTGCCCGCTTGCCGGCGTGCATAGAAGTAATTACTGGGTTAATCGCGGAGGGGAAAAGACACAGAGACGTTTGGAGCAAGAGAGAGTCGTCCGCAGCGTTTCTGGCTTAGAAGAAGTCCATTCTGCGAATCCTCCTTTAGCTAGGTCGGGGGATGCAACTGGCCCCAGCGTGGCCCGGCGGGGGCGGGGTGCGGGAGGGTGATTTGTGCAGAGAAACATTGTAGTGCCGGGTCCCTGCAGAGGGACGAGGCGCTCTATTTCGTTTTGTAATGACGATTCTTATTATTAATATTAGTCTCGTCAGGGGGCATACCTTCTAAGCAGCCGCGTGGCGGACGCGCACGAGCTTTTGCCCGCAACTGGAAACACACTAGGTTCAGTTGCGAAACGTACCGCATAGACGCCCCTGGCGGCGCTGAAAGGAGAGCTAGGCCTACCCGGCACGGAGCGAGCGAGCGAGCGAGCGCCCGGCCTTCTGGAAAGGGTAAGTTCCCCTCCTAGGGGCCCCGAAGGAGCCGGACATCGGACTCTGGACTTGCCCGCAGCTTCGGGGTTCGAGCCTGGGTTGCGCGCGTGCCCCCAGCCCCACCCCACCCCCCGGGCTTTCCGAAGCACGGCTTGGCCCCAGGCCGCGTCTGTCTGGGGCTGGGGCAGCAACAAAAAGTGCAGGAACGCAGTCGACCGGGCAGTCTCTGGAGCTAAGGTCTGGCCCGCGGGGAGACCTGGCAGTGGTTTCCAGCGCCGGACGCGGGCGCCCGGGCCAGTCGGGCCGCAGACTCTGCTGCTTCCAGCAAGCAGAACCCGTGTCTCTCCTCTCGGCCAGGCCGCAGTGACTTTCCCGAGCTTCGCTTTCATTTCCCAAATTATTAATAGTTATCTTTTACCCACTCCGAGGCCCTTTGGGTGCAGCGTTTGTTCCCAGATGCCCGAGAGCGCAACCCCAAATCCTTCGCCCAGAACCTGGAGATGGGTTTCTATTTGACCTCTGGGCCGAGGTGGGCCGGAAACGGAGGCCTGGGCCCCGCCGAGACTGGAAGGGGAAAGCGAAACTCCGAGCGGGGCGAGCTCTTTTCCGTTTCGCTCCTTTCTCTCGCATCCTTGGCGCGGGCCCCGCAACGACCCGGACCGACTCACAAAGGATTCCGTATGCTCAGCTTCCGGACCCGCTATCCCAGAGGGTCCGGAGGCCGCACCGCTGGTAGAATAAACTGAAGACCTCAACTAGGTTTGAGAATCTCCATTATTTCTCCAGTCATTGGACAGTTAACTTGAAAGAGAGGCTTCGATCAGCAACCTCCCTTCCTTCTTTCGGAGGACCGATGCTTTCCCCGAACTGCCACCCCCATCCCTACCCCCATCTCCACCCCCACCCGCGCTCGGTTTTCTCCCGAAATGTATTTTCCTCATTTTGCAAAATTCCTGCCTTCATTTTAATATTGCAGTGGATAGGGAAGCAGAGGTTCCTACGTTAAAAATCGAAAACAATAAAAGCAAGGGCGAGCGCTGTTGATCTTTTTCCTTCAGTCTTGCTTTCTACTTTTAAGAAAGTCGCATTCTGGGGCTTCCCTGGTGGCGCAGTGGTTGAGAGTCCGCCTGCCGATGCAGGGGACGCGGGTTCGTGCCCCGGTCCGGGAAAATCCCACATGCCGCGGAGCGGCTGGGCCCGTGAGCCATGGCCGCTGAGCCTGCGTGTCCGGAGCCTGTGCTCCGCAACGGGAGAGGCCACAGCAGTGAAAGGCGCGTGTACCGCTAAAAAAGAAAAGAAAGTCGCATTCCAAACCACCGTATTTCTTTCCTCCCAAAAGAGAACTCGCTTAAGAATTCACCCCATTTCCGTTTCTCTCCGAGATGTGTCCCCTCCTGACTCGGATCTCTATCGAAGGCAAAAAGTAGGTAGAAGTGCAGATGGGACTGGGAAAATTAAGAAGAATTATAACAACAGTAGAAATGATGGCGAAAGCAAACTCTGACCAACTCGTTTTGCAGAAGAGAGGGTCAGACTGAGGGTGGGAAATTCCCTCGTTTCTCAGGCGGTCACTTTCCCTGCTGCCTAGTTAAATATGGCTCTGTTGTATTTTTTTCCAGGACTGCAGTATCTTCCTTCCCAATGTTTTACTCGGTTCCTGGTTTCCTCCCTTTTGACCAGAAGTATCCGGGAATACTGGCGGTTATGATTATTTCAATATCCACTTTTCTCCAATATTTCCACCAAGAATTAGTTTTGTTACTTACTTTACTGATCAAGTGTGTTGACGTTGCCCCCTGTGCTTTGGAAATATTCCCCTCCCTCCACTCCCCCAAGTTTGGTGGACGAGATTTCCCCACGGCCACCACCACCCCAGTCATGTTAATGAAACAGGAAATGGCTACGGGCGGGAACTTCGTTCGAGAGGCTCAGCCTGGAGCATCTCAGCGCTGGAGGTGTGCAGAAGAACGGAGAAGGCAGCACCGCACTTGGATGCAAAGGAGCCCCTGTTGCTGCTGCGTCCGCCTTGGCAAGTCCCCAGTGGAAGAGAAGGGCGAGGGTCTTGAGCTGAGAAAACCTGGATCACACACACACCCCCATTCCGTAGGCTGCTCTGAGCCTGAGAACTCCGATCGTACCCGTAGCCTAGAACCTGTAGAAAGGCCTCCTCATTTAGTCACAATGTCTGCAGGGTCACAATGTCCCCACAGCCCCGAAAGGAGTGGGGGGTGGGGAAGAAACTACATTCCAGGGCTCTGACCCTGGAAAGATAGAGATTTAGGCTAATACCTCCAGGTCTGGGATGCAGGCGGGATGGGGGGCGGGAGGTGGCTGTCTGGACACTCCCTCCCTCAGCTGGAGGGTGCGGTGGAAACTTGGGAGTCTGCTGCTCTCCGGGGCTCTGGAAAGACAAATTTTCTTTGGCAAAGGGAACGGTGTCGCGCTGTCGACACGGCAGACTATTTTTCTTGTTTCCTCGCAAGGTGGGGCGGCGGGCTGGGGGGAAGAAAGCAAGAAAGAAAGGGAAATTAAATCCACACGTGTTAAGCTTTGCTCAAAAGGCAGAATTCAAAACGGAGACGAAACTCGGACTCTTCCAGTTCTGGCTGCCCGCGGGCCTCTTTCCAGACAGCCCGGGTCTCACGGAGCATGGCATCCCCGCCGGAGACAATTCGATCCGATGTTTCACAAAGCGTTTTATTTAAGGGGGAAGGGGCATGGTTTCTCTCCGTCTACCTGCGGAGAGGCAGAACACGTAACAGCAAAGAAAACACAGAAGATGGCAGTTGTGAGAATACTGACCTCCTTGAAGAAAGTTCAGCTTGCTATCTCCCCGTCAACCCAGTGATTCAGGTAGCACTCACCCTATGGCCCGGGTGAGCCAGGCCAGTGATTTTGGAAAACCCTAAGGTCTGATCAGACGTTGGGCCTATCTGTTTTAAGAGAACCTTAGAGGCTGTTTTGTAGACGACGGAATGGGCAGATCCATCTGCAGGGCTAAACCTCTCATCCCTTCCTCTTTTCTTTCTGGGAGAAACTTGCCGGAAAGGAGTTCTGCACCGGTGCAGGGGTGGAGGGTGGAGGAGGCCACCCCGCCTGGAGCTGCGAGGGAAAACTCTAGTAATGACCTCGAGGAGGTGAAGGGAGATGGGTGGGGGCGTGGATGACGAGGGCCGCCAAACCCCAAACTGGAAGGATCCATCACCAAAACGATTGCTTGGTCGAGACCTGTAATTTTTCTTCCCTTTCAGCTCGGGCCGAGAGCGCCCCAGCGGGTCGCCTCTGGGCTCCTTGTACTGGGTTTCTGGCCTTTGGGGGCAGCCTCGACAGCGACAGAAGGTCGTAAGCGGGGACCCCAAACGCCTTGCTCCTCCGATGCAGCCGTAATCACACCCGGAAAACACTGGGGTGAAACCGTCAGAGGCTGGCCGTGGGGTGCAACTGACAGAGGTTCACGGTGGAAACATTCCCGGCAATTGTTTCCACAAGGGCCCGGGGTTTCCTGGTCGCCATGGCGACCCTGGAGTCCCCTCGACCTCTCTCAACCACCAGGCGCCCGGAGGACAATCGCCGCGCACTTTTGCCGCGCGCCCTGAGGCCTGCAAGGCGCTTCCGTGCTTCGCTCTTGGCTTCCCAGAGCCTCTTCAGTGGGCTCAACACGGCAGGGATTGAAAAAACTCCCCTCTTTTTATAAACTGGGGGAGAAAATCGAGATTTAGTAGAACGTCTGCTGGGTAGATTCGGGTCTCCAGCAAAAGCCCCCACTTTGAATGGCGAATGATGACCTCGGAGACGTGCGCTCACGCAGCAGGTGGGATACTTTCATCCCATCCCGCATCCGGCACATCTCAGCTAGGGACCTGGGTCTTGAGGAATCCCAGGGGGTTCTCTTCACGCATACTGCCCACCCCCATGGCACCTGAGGCTCCCCGCGCGTCCGTCCAGGCAATGCTTTCTCCTGCCTGGAAAAAGTCTCCAAAGTGGGAGGAAAAAAGCCAGGAGCTAAAACTCATGGCATTAATGTCTGCCAGATCTCATTGAGAGAAAAAATAAATTATACTCCTCTTCCTTTAAGCGAGAAAAATGTTGCATTGTGGGCGTACTATAAAGAGCATTAAATAATACTTGGGGGTTGCATTGCTTTCTCCTTGAACCTGCAGGGGGAAATGCCCCTCTGTGGGGTGGCCAATGGACAATACAGGACAACTTTTCTGTTCTCATTTTGGAGGCAGTAAGCCCTCAGAAAGAACCAGGCTGCTGACCAGCTTGGACGGCCGGGTTTGGCGGAATGGAGGTAGCCGAAAGAGCAATTCCTGTTCTGGGTCCATCCCCGCCTCGTTTCATTCTCTGCTGTGGACCTCATTCATCTCCCAGCTGGTCAGGAAAGACAAAACTACTCTCCCTCTACTTCCAATGGGACATCCGACGTCTCCAAAAACTCTGGGCTGGGCTTGCAGTGTTGCTACCCACTTTTTCCGTCTGAGTCTGGAAGACAACCTGCAGGGGGTCCCTTAGCACACTCAGGCTCCCATTTCTTTCCTCCCCAGCATTTTGCATTCGTATTTGCAGAAGAGTCCTGCTTGTGTCCACACAGCCACAAGGAGAGAGGCTCAAAGGTCCACTAGCTTTCGAGGTGCCATCAGAGCTAACATTTATGGCAGGCCAGGAGCTCTCGTAACATGGTTTCACTCAGCTCAGCTAGTTCTAAATAGCTCCATGAGAAGGTGCCTCCTGGCCAGTCACATGCTGGTGGGACCTGAACCCAGGCACTCTGACTCCAGAAGCCAGGAGCTCCTCTTTCACGAGACAAGGCCAGGGAAGGGGAAGGAATGGGAAGAGGTCTCCTGGATTGCGGGCGGGAGGGGTGCGAAGGGCACTTTGTAAGCACCTAAAAGCACAGTCTGAAGGTGAAGGCAGTTGCTCTTTCAGTCGTGGGATAAACGCTTAGATCTCTTTTCGTGTCACCATCTCCTCTCCCCACTCTCACCGAGGAGGCAGGGGGACCCAAAAGAGAGCCTGTGAACACACAGCCCCGGATCCACAGCACTTTGCAGGATGGGACAGAAGATGGGGAGATGCTGAGTCCTCCTCTCCAAACCTCAGCGTTCCGTTCCCAAACCCTGGCCCGTATTTTTCACAGCTTCAAGCCAGTACACGCTGTCCCCTGGAGGGAGAGAAATAGGGTGGGTAGGGTAGAGGAGGAGAGGAGGTGTGCCTGGCTCCTTTTCTTGAAACAAATAATTAAGCTCAGAGAGGGTGGGGAGAGTCACACAGCCTCTGCTGGAAATTCACCCAGCTCCGTGCCCATCCCTAGGCTTTGCGCCTTCAGGAGGAGCCTGAAAGGGGACCCTAGCCGCTTGGGAGTGTGCGGGGCCTGTAGGCTCAGCCTGCTGAAGGCATGGAGCCGCCTGCAGTTCCCAGACACTCCATGCTCAGGGTGGAGAGAGTGCGCCAGTGGCGGGGGTCTCAGGGAGGTCCCAGACCTCTTAGGGGCTCCGGACCTGGGATTCGGAGGAGTCTGTGCCTGGCACCGGTCCTGCAGCCTCCCCAGCCGCGCCTGCGTCGCCTTCCCACTTCTAGACCCTTCTTCCTGCCACCCGTGTGCCCGGGAGCGCACCTCTGCCACACCGGCTCCTGGCGCAGCATTGGCTGCCGCAAATCCAAGCTAGGAAGGAAGGGACTCCTTTAGAAAGTGAGGATCTCTGAGATGCAAACCCCAGGACAGCGCCCCAAAGGGAGGTGCAAGTGATCCTCACTCCAGCTTCCTCCCGGGACCTGCCGGACCCCATGGCCTTCAGGGACCAATGCTTCCCTCCTCCATGCAAAATGCGCGCTCCCTTGGGCTGTCCCATCTCCAGGATCTCCGACACCACCTGCGTACCTCCCACTACCAGGACCCCGGGGGACAGACACCAGCTGGGTTCTTGGGGTTTTATCCCCGACCTCTCCCATGCCAGTCCTCCAACAACAGCTGCCCCCAGGAGGACTGGCTCCTGGTACATCTTAGGGAGTGCCCAGGACCCAGGAGTGGATCCCTGACTCCACAACACCTGAATGTGAGCACAGGCAAGGGCTGGCTCGAGCTCACTCCCCAGCTTCCTGCCCAGTTTCCATCTTGTAACAAAGCTGGAGATTCTACTACGCACCTGGAGAGGTGGGCTGTGTGTCTCCTCCTTAAGGATATGACATTATCCTTAAGTCTCTCTGGATGACTGTGTGTCCTTTGAGGAGGGACTTTGTGTGTCTCTCTGCTGTTGTGTTTGTGTGTGTGTGTGTGTGTGTGTGTGTGTGTGTGTGTGTGCTGTCGTGTGTCCTTCCTTTAGAGAGAACACTGAAAATACATATATATTTTCTCTGTGCATCTCCTTATGGGAAAACACTTGTGAGTCCCGTTGTTGGGGCCCCGAGTGTGTCTGGTGCAGGCTGGTGTGGGTCCGTGTGTCCTTGTGGAATGCCTTGTGTCTGCGTATAGCCTGCAGGGTAGCCACCACCCAAAGATCACCACGGGGCAACCGGTGTCCTGGGCTCATAACCCAGTGTTCAGCTACCCTCTTTTTGATGGGCCACTTGTGTGATTATTATTTTTACCAACAGCGCCAAGCGGAGGTCTGCGCGCCTGTGTCTCCTGAAAGGCAGTCACAGCCCAGCTGTTCAGCCAGGAGGCCAAAGGGGCCGTGTACAGGCGGCCCGGGCCACCAGAGTCTATATTTGGAAACAAATTCCACAGTCACTTCCTGGGGATTGGCTGGAAGATGCCTGAGAGTAGAAGGGTCAGTGTTGTAAATGAAGTCCCCTCTCAACCCTGCCACCCGGGGGCTTAGGGCCCACACTCCTGGCAGGTTGAAAATGTCAGGTGCAATAAATGGGCTGGCCACACACCTGGACAGCAGGCAGGGTAGTTAATTCCTCTGCAGGCAGAGTTCAGGAGGGGGGCAGCTGATACACGAGCACGCCCCACCCCCTGGCCCAGAGCGTTCGCCCACACCCAGGTGTGCACACGCGCCCCGCACACACCTCCAGAGCCCTCCGCCGTCCCAGAGGAAGGGGAGGTGACGCTACGTCCTAACCATGTTTCCTTCTCGGAAGTTGGTCTCAAGGCGTGACGTGCTGCATCCCGGCTGCCCCTGTAACAAGTGCCTGACCCGCCCCTCCCAAGCGGCCTTTACCTTGTCCCCCAAGGCCGTGGGCCTGATGGATCTGCCCCTGGAGCCCTATCCATCCAGGGCCACAGACACTTGCAGCCAGTCCTTCTGGGGCCCAGGTTGGGGCACAGCGCTCATCTGGGTTACTGAGCCCATGCTTCCATCACCCCTGCATGGAAAGCAGTGAGGTCTCCAGCCACTTCTGTCCCACAACGGTGCTGGGAGGGAGCTGGCCCGTCTGAGCCCTGTGTCCCGGCCCCTCGCTGATGCCACTGTCCTAGCCCTCTGTCCCCAAGGGATCAAGCAACAAGGTACCCCAGACCCAGCCACTTGGGAGTCACTTGGAGCACACACAGCCGTGCACGGCCACCCACTGCATGTACAGGGGCAGCAGTTCTGTCACATACACACACACACACACACACACACACACACTGATTCTGTCACATGAATACACAGACTTCCTCCCAGACTCAGTCTCATACAAGCTCCCACAGGCAAATACACACCTGTCTAGTCACACACACAAACTCTCATGCTCGTCGTCACACAAAGACCGGCCCACATTCACAGTCAGACGCACACAGACACACAATCACGGGCACACACACCGCAGGCTCACACCTGCACATGTGTGGACGTTAACCCAGTCACTATCACAATCACAGTGGCCCACAGTCACGCACAGAAAGCCACACACACAGTCACAGTCCTTCACCCTGAGTCGCACACACACACACACACGATCACACACAGTCACATTCACATCCGTTCATCCATGGTTTGCACTCAGTCACTGTGTCCACCCCTACCCTGGACACTCACTTCTCCCCTCCTGCAGCCTGGCCTGCACACGGTGCCATTAGAGTCGGGCTGCCCCTGCCCAGTCGGGCAGTTATTGGGTGGGCACGACCAGGGATCGTCACCAAGGCACGGGGGGTTCCTCTGGAGAGAACCCCTTGATTCAACTCCCCCACCCAGGCAGGAGCTCTCCAGGTCAGGAGGAGGAAGGACACATGGGGTTTTGCAGCAGGCGAGGGAGAAGCCTCTCTCCAGCTCTGCCCTTAGCCCTGCAGCCCGCCTCTTCCCTAGCTGCCTGTCAACCGCCCACAGAGGTCCCGGCGCTCTGCCATAGACTCATCTAGGGAGCGGGACCCAAAGGAGCCCTCAGCAATAACTAGTCCAACTCTTTGATTTTACATCTCGGGAAACTGAGGTCTAGAGGCGCAGTTCACAGGTCTAAAGACCGGGAAGGAAACAGACACAATTCCCAAGGATTTTGGAGCAGAGCTAGGACTGGGGCCCCCATCCTCTGCCCCTCATGCAGACCACACTGCAAGATACTGGACACGCCACCCACCACTGCCATCACCACCCTTCCACCTCCTGGCCCAAGGATGCCTGAGCGACCCGCCCATAAGCAAAAGTGAGTCATCAGACCATATCTCATTCCTGCTTACAACCCTCCAAAGGGCAGCTCAAAGAGCTTATGATAAAATCCCAACTCCTGGACTTCCCTGGCAGTCCAGTGGTTGACTCCACAATTCCACTGCAGGGGGTGTGGGTTCAATCCCTGGTCAGGGAACAAAGATCATGCAAGCTGTGCCACGGCCAAAAAAAAAAAAAAAAAAGTCAATGGTTCTTTAGGAATTCCCTGGTGGTCCAATGGTTAGGACTCCATGCTCTCACTGCCAAAGGCTCGGGTTCGATCCCTGGTCGGGGAACTATTAATAAGATCCCACAAGCTGCATGGCACAACCAAAAACAAAAAACACCAACCAATTCCTTTCTGTATCTTTAAGGCCTTGCACGAGCTGTCCCCTCCCTGCCCCTTCCACCTCATCTCCCACCCCCTTTGTGCCTCCACGTTCCATCTGCTTCCTTCTCTGTTCCTCATTTGCACCAACCCTTGTTCCCACCCCAGGACCTCTGCACGTGCCACTGCCTCTGCTCCCAGCTCTCCTCATGGCTGCCTCCTTCTATCACCTTTGTTATGTGCTTGTTTATTATCTGCCTCCACCATAGGCTCTAAACTGCCTAGGACAGAGATTGCAACTGTCTTATTCAACACAGCATCTGTCCCCTCGACATGGCACTACATAAATATCAGTTGACTAGAATATATGAAGGTATTGTAACAGATGGACTCAGACCCAACGATGTGGAGACATAGACAAAGCGTATCTACGGAATCAATAAGATGCACAGGACGCACAAGACTGTAGGACTCTCCCTGCTCCATGTAATAAAATAAGAATAGAAGTCTGAATGGTGGTAAGTTTGGAAGGAAGAAAACGTCCCTGCAGCATATTTTTGGTTTTCGGAGCCGCTTCCTCTCTCCCTGCCCCAAATGCCCCCTACCCTGGACTGTCCCTCCCATGTCCTCTGGGCCTTTCTTTTGTGCCCCCTTCCATCTGTTCCCAGGAGCCTGGACAAGCAGCCAGCAGATAAGTGAAAGTGGTATTTTTATAGGCTGATAAAAAACCATGCTTATCTAGAAAGCTCTGTCCCATCTCCCCAATGTCCCTAATTGGCCATTTGCCCAATGCCGTCTCCACTGGGGCTGCAGACACTCTCCCCGCTTGCCTCTGCCCTTGCGTCTGCCCCGTTCCCCTCTG
>NW_020172781.1:1143615-1166411 GCF_003031525.2 Neophocaena asiaeorientalis asiaeorientalis | reverse complement strand
GAGGGTCAGCACTTCTCCAAGTGGGTTTGCTATGCCACTATTTAATGGTGCCAACTGTATTAAATTCTATACTCTTGCAGCCTCTTAAATCCATTTATGGCTCATGCTAGACCCTGAGCTGTAATAATAATAAAAATAAAAGAAAGGATTTATGCACCCTGGGTGTGGACCCGTCGCCGGCAGAAAAAAAAAAAGAGCTGTTTCTCGCTGATCTTGCTGGCCTGTCGCCCGCCCCCTGACCTCCTGTTTTTCCCTGGGTTGAGGCTCCCAGGGGCCAGGGAGGAGGACAACTGGGCTTCTGGTGAGAGGGGAGATTTAGGGAGCTAAGTGAAGAGTCAGCTTAAAAGGAACATTTGCTAGGCTTTTCCCAAACTGATTTTTCTAGACTAATCTCTCCACTTCTCTCTCTTGGGTTCACGGATGAGGGCACTCTTGTATTCTATTTCTTGTATTCTATTATATTTAGAGCAGATCTGGACCCAAAGTGTGACCAGGAACTGAGGAGAGAGCAAATATCTGGGGTAGAAAACGCCTGGAGAGGAAGCTGGCTGTGTGGGCTGGCTCAGCTCCCAGGCGTTGCCACAGGTTCAAATCCTGACCCTGTCACTTCCTGGTAGTGGACCAAACATTGCCCACCACCTGATACCCATACCCTTGGGTAACCCCTTCCCACACTGACACTGAACTTGGCCTCTGTGACGTGCTTTGGCCAATGGGATGACTAAACACCTTGTACATTTCTGCTATCCCGTCCCTCTGTCTTCTCCGTGTGAAGCCAGGGCTAGCCTGCTGGAGCATGAGACTCAGAGCTGAGCCAGCCCAGTTGTCCCAGCCAAGGCCATAGATACATAAGAAAGACCAGCCAAGATCAGGAAAACCACCTGTTGACTGAAGGTGACCACAAGCATCTGAGTAAGCACCAAGTGGCAGACGTTTGCAGCTAACCCATAGACTCATAAGCGAAAATAAACGTTTTTGTTGTAAGCCACTGGTGGTAGTGCTTATTTGTTACGTGGCACTATCATGGCAGTAGGTAGCTGATACGAGGTCTTGTGCCAAATCCAGCCCTGACTATCCACACATTCCAGTTTTTAAGGAAAGACATTTTAAGGTTCCAGCTGCAAATTCTCAGGCTTTAATTTCAAGGGTTGGTTATTTATAGCATGAGAAATAGATTGGCGCTTCTGGCTTCAGACCATGGAAACTGGAGGAGACAAGGAGTCGGGGAGAGTTCCTATAAAGTCAGGTCTACATTGAAACAATTTCCTGGTTAATCTGAAACACATAGATCTGGGTTTAGTGAGGCAGGATGAGTGAGCACTTTCTGAGAAACACTACAGCAGGTTTTTCTGTAGAACACATTATCAGGCCAGAGTAGACAACATCCATTTCCTCCTCTGGATACAGCACTCTGATACCCCCTGGGAAGCAACCCATTCTTCAATTACCCAAGAGGCGGCTAATTAGCATATTCCATCCCCCAGCTACAGTGATTGGTTCAACAATGAGCACGTGTCCAAATCCTATCCAATCAGAGGCTACTGTGGGACTTTTGCCAGAAATATTGGAAAAAGAAGATCTCTGTCTATATAGCACAGATATATTCAGTGTTTATAATAACATATAATGGAAAAGAATCTGGAAAAGAATTTATATATATGTATACCTAAATCAATTTGCTGTACACCTGAAACATTGTAAATCAACTATACTTCAATTAGAAAAAAAAAGAAGGTCTCGGTCTACTGGACTTAGAGTTTTAAGGATGGAAAGCCTAGTGCCGCTGATAACCATCTCGCTCCGCCAAGGGAGAGCTGCCCAAAAGGACAAGCGTCTGACATCCCTAGGACTTAGTATTCCCACATGTAAGAAGAGATAATAATTGTGTCCCCTCTTAGAATTATTAGGAGGGTTTGAATGAGATAATACACGAAAAGCTACCAGGCGAATGATCCGTAAATGTTAGCTATTGTGATGAATTCGATGTAACCATCGGCCTAGATCTGTATCTGATATTTAACTTGTAACTAAAAATAAACAGATGCTTTCCATGTGTACATGGATGCCGGCAAACATATTGTATGGCATATACTTCCAGATGAGCTAGTAAAATTCCAAGCTGGTCTTTCTAAGCAAAAAAAATCCTAATCTTAATCAGGCATGTCCTTTGACTCGCTCTTGTGAGGGGAGGTTTGAAATGAGCCACCCTGAACTCTCCCCAGTCACCAGAGGCACAGATGTGGCCACCGCAGAAGGTACTATGTGCAGAGGGTCAGTTGAGCTTGGGTTACATTTATTCTCAGGACCGTCCTCACCGTCTCCCTCTCCTCTGGGGCTGTGTTAATTTCCTAGGGCTGCTGTAACCAAGTACCACGGACTGAGGGGCTTAAACAACAGAAATATATTATCTCACGGTTCTGGAGGCCAGTCTTGGAGCTGAGACTTGTCAAGCAAGGTACATCACCCCAAAGTTCTGCCTCAGCTCACTTGACTCAAATCTCTAGGGAAAGGCGGGGCACGCTTCTTTGGAAAGAGGAAACTTCCAGGGGAGACACTGGCTCACGCTGCGTTCCCAAGGAAGTGTCTGCAGTGTGGCAGTGAATGAAGCTAAGATTGCACTGTGTCCTCAGCATCTCAACAGCCAAGAGCAAGGGTGTTGGTTCAAACACCTGGAGATACCTGGGCACCGTTTTGGGACAACACGGCTACAGGCTGTTGCGGTCCAGTTTTCCCACCACACACCCGCCCCCCCGCCCCTGTAGCTCATCAGGTAGTTACGACTCAATTTACCTAAAAAGACATTGAATGAATGTGTGTTGACCCATCTGCCACGAGACCCCAGTCACTGACCTGGAACAACTTACACTTCAATGAAGGAAGATGTTTGCACAGCCCACGTGGGTCACGAGGACTACGTCCTCTTTTCCCAAGAATATTAGTATCCATTTATTTATACCAAAGCCTTATTTCCCCTTTCACACCCCTTAAAAGGAAAAGCAAACCATTGGGGGAAGCAATATACCAAGAGACCCCCAGGAACTTATTAAGCAGTAATAGGGGGTGGTCTTGCTCTACAGCTCCTCTCACGCTGGATTTTGAAGACGGTTCAAAGAATGGTTCTAAAGTCAAGGTGGCTGGCTTAAGGATTGGGAAATCTGAACTAAGGCCTTTCATCTCTCTGCCCACATTCTGGCTGAGAGTCATTACCGTCTGCTTGGATCTAGATGGCCAGAGGGTCGAGCGAGCCAGCGGTCACTCGTACCAGCCACTGCCCAGTTTTGGCATCTCAGTAGCCCTGGGCAGTTGCCTTCGTTCACGTACCACCCATGGATTCCACGAAGCACGTTTCCAGTGGAGCTCAGCAGCCGGTTCCCCTGTGAAGGGCATTAGTGGACTTGGGTGACTATGGGTGAGTTACTAAACTTCTCTGAGCCTCATTTCCTCTTCTACAAAATGGACATACTTGTACCTCTCTTCTAGGATTGCTAAGAGGATTAAGTAAGATATTCATGTTTATCACTTAACACGCCACTGACAGAGGGCCACCAGATGTGATAAAATCATCCTTCTTCCTCTCTGTGGTCCATGTGTAGAATGTGTAGAACTGAGAAAGCTTGTTTCCTTTAACCCACAACAAAGCGTTCAGGCCTTTTAACAGGAGGGAAAAAAAGCCAATCCTGAGTAGATTGTTCCTCTGCCTCACGATTTATCTGAAGCCTTGAGACTATGAACACCCACCTTGCAGGGAGATTTTGAGGATTGTAAGTAAGGCCTGTGGCATGGCTGGCACAGTGCAGAAACACAATGGCTCGAGCATAATTTCAATCCTAAGCGGTGAATCAGATGAAGACACCCATGAGACTGCATTTACTGAGCTTTAGTTCCCTGCGGTTCCCTTTACACCCCGCTTCAGCTCAGATATTGGCACTTAGTTAATGCTTCACAGGTCTAAGGCTGAGAGCATCTTTTCCACCCCTTTCTCCAGACCCGCTGGAAGAGATCTGAGCTATACCTGGAATTCATTTAATACTCTAACTCCATCTTATTCCAACCTCCAAGGCTACCAAGGAGGGGCTTGCAGTTTCAACAAATATTGGTAGCGTCTACTGTGTGCCCAGAACTATTCTTTCTGCTGAAGTTGCAACAGTGACCAAAATCAGTAAACATCTCTGCGTTCAAGAAGCTCATATTCTAATGTCATGCTGCTCAACCACAGATGAATAAGGGGCTTGGACAACTCTGTATCAATTGCATCCTCCCTGGTTTTCTCTCCAGTGCAATTCTGGAAAGGATCATGCGGGGTTTTACTTGCAGAGTAAAGGGTGGAATCTACCCCTACGGAGAGGTAAATAGAGACACAGATACACATACAAATACATAGCTCGAGCTACAGAAAAGGATTTGAGTATGGGCATTGTATCAGGCATTTTACTAAATGTGGCACTTGCTTTAACTCAAATTTAATCCTCACAGCAACCTAGGAAATAGATACTGTTATTGTCTCCTGTTTACGGATAGGAGCACTTGAGGCTCCTATTAAATCACAGTGATGTGATTTAATAAAGAATCACTTCAGAACTCCACCATAATTGGTGTAAGGGCAGCCTGTGAGTAAAACCTCAATTATGGGAATGGATTAGAGGGTACGAAGTCAATTCAGACAAGTTGGAATATGAAGCAATGGAAATGGTCTGAGTGTAAATGATTCAATAAAGGAAACCAAAGACCTTTATGTTTTTACAGGAAGGCTGCCTTCCTGAACAAATCTTAATAGTAACCCAAACCTGTAAGCAGACACACCTAGATGAAGATGACCTAAAATGGCCTGTGGGCTTAAGGTAGCTCCAAAACGTCCCATGGTCTTTGAAAACCCAGCACCCATAAAAGTTTGGCCAACGAGCCTCAAGAAACCATGAGCCAGTAACACAGGAATCTTTGACGGGCTTCCTTCGCAGCCCACTTCCATGGAGCTCACAGGAGCCAAAGGTTTGGGGTAATGCCATATTAGATCTCTAGTGAAAAAGCCATCGCTATCCAAAGGATAATTTCCCTCCCACCATCGCAGTCCCGGGGATGGTGGCAGGGAAAGGAAGAAAGAAAAAAGAAGAAACATTACGTTCACAAAAATATAAATGGAAACATCAGACAAACCCAAATGGAGGGACATTTTCCAAAACAAGTGGTCTGTACTCTTCAAAAATGTCATGGTCAAGAGAGACAAAGGAAAGCTAAGAAATTCTTCCAGATTGAAAGAGAGCAGCACATGTCAACTAAATACAATGCATGATCCTGGGTTGGATTTTGAACTGGTTGGGGCAGAGACGGGATGACTAAGAAGACCATTATTGGGGCAACTGATGGAAGTGAAGTGTGGATTTGGTAATAGTATTGAATCAATATTGTATTTTCTGATTTTGGTAACCGTGCTGTGATTGCATAAGAGAACCTCCTTGTTTTTAGTAAATGGTTGCTGTTGCATTGAGAATAAAAGAAACAATGTCTCTAACTTAGACGGTTCATTAAAAATTATGTGTGCGTATCTACATGTGTATATAAAGGTATCCATATATATATATGGAGAGAGAGAGAGAGAGAAAGTGAGCACTCGTTGGCTATAAACCCAGAGCATCCAGTAACTACTATGTGGAAAGACTTTATCTGATGATGAATCCCACAGAGAAGGAAACAGAGCCAAAAGATGAAGAGGCATTGTTGAGGTCCTTGATGCAAATTTGCCTGAAGCCGACATGCCCTTAGACTTCCCAATTTAATGAGGCAATAAAACCCTCTCTTTCTGATTTCTTTTCTCACTTAAGCCACTTTGAATTGTGTTTCTGTCCATTGAGTGGTCTAAGTTGAGAACTGCATGGGTCCTGACAATTACTGCTATGTTACATGGCCACTAGGTTGCCGGCACTCTGCTTGGCGACAGGTGTACGAAAACAAATAAGACCCAGTCCCTACTCTCAATGGCCTCACCATGGTCTAATAAGGAGATGGACATGTAACAAACGATTACAATATGATGACATCTGATTTTTCTCAACCTCTCCTCTCTGCTTGAAATAGCCTCTCCTCTTTTTTTCTGCCTATCCAAATTCTCATCTCATTCTGGCCTGGAAGGGTCAGCCCAAGCACTCTCGTTCATGAGCCTTCATTGACCACTGTTTACAGAAAGCCCAAACCATCAAACATCCATGACGCATGACACCGCATGTCCTACTTTGCCAGATCTGTTCATCGCTCATGGGAATAAAGTGTATAGAGACTGGCCTGTAATCACAATTAAGAACTGCTTTGGAATTCATTAAATCATATAAATAGTCTAGTTGGTGATTGGAAGGGCATGTGGTAGTGGGGGGGGCGGTTAATGACATTTGCCAAGAGAGAGTAGCTGAAAAAAGATTCTTAGATGAACATGCATTTCTCAGGCCTGAGAAACCATCAGAAACATCTGACAACATGAACTGAATCTTGAACCATGAATCTGGGCCAGAAGCTCTTTAGAACATTTCAGCCTGATTAAAAATGACTGCATTTCACCGAATCCAAAAATCTTTACCTAAAAATTATGATGAGTTAGAATCACTGGGGATTAGTCACCCTTCTCGTGTGATAACATTTCTGGATGACAGCACTGCTGTGAATTTGCCAAGAAGGCAACAAGAAGGCAGTACTTCAAACCAGTTTCCACTCTTATTTTTTTGTTGTTTGTGTGTCATCATCTTGGCTCTAAATAGAGCCTAAATCCATGTCTGTATATGACTAATCACCAGGATTATAAAGTAGAGACTTCCGTGAATAGATATTCTATATGCTTTATATTAGTTTGCTCAGGCTACCATAGCAAAGTACCACAGACTGAGGGGTGGGGGGCTCTTAAACAGCAGAAATTGATTTCCTCACCATTCTGGAGGCTGGAAGTCTGAGATCAAGGTGTTGGTGGGGCTGGTTTCTTCTGGGTCCTCTCCTTGGCTTATAGATGGCCACCTTCTCCCTGTGTCTTCACATGGTTTTCCCTCTGTCTGTGTTTTTGTGTGTCCTAGTCTCTCCTTCTGTGGGGACACCAGTCATAATGGACTAGGGCCCACCTGTATGACCTCATTTTACCTTAGTTACCTCTTTAAAAGACTTGCCTCCAAATACAGTCACATTCTGAGGGACCAGAGGTTAGAAATTCAACGTAAGAATTTTTAAAGGACACAATTCAGTCCACAACACACATTTACTCACCTGTTGAGGACCGAAGGAGGTGCCAGGCACTGTGCAGACACTTTACATGCCTCATCTTACTTAATTCTCACAATAACCCCATAAAGATGACACGATCATCCCCATTTTACGGATGAGAAAACTGAGGTTCAAAATGCTTAAGTAACTTGAATGAAGTTACACAGCTGCTAAATGTTCGAGCTGGGATTTCAATCAGGTCTGACACTAAATCCTATGTGGTTTTTTTGGGGTTTTTTTGTTTTTTGAGGTACACGGGCCTCTCACTGTTGTGGCCTCTCCCGTTGCGGAGCACAGGCTCCGGACGCGCAGGCTCAGCGGCCATGGCTCATGGACCCAGCCGCGCCGCGGCATGTGGGATCTTCCCGGACCGGGGCACGAACCCATGTCCCCTGCATCGGCAGGCAGACTCTCAACCACTGCGCCACCAGGGAAGCCCTCTAAATCCTATGTTTTTAACCATCACCCTCAAGTGGCCCATACTTTGGCCATTCTCAAGGTGCTTTGAAGTGTAACCAGATAAACTTTAGGGAAAAAAAACAGGTTAATATTTATATATTCATTTTCATGCATATTATTTTTGAAAAAGACTAACCCACCGAACTCATGGGCTCAGAATGAGCCCAAAGTAGATATTCAGGTCTAGAAAAGTGAATAAAAAGAAAATAGAATAGAGAGTGCTTGGATAAGGCTAAAATCATGAGGTGAGTTCGATAAGGACCAGATTTGAGGAAGGAATGACCTTTGTAATATATAAATGCACACAAACGCAGTACCAAGTCCCCACACCACTCCTTGTCAGCTTGACACCCATACATCTCATTAAACTGTATTTAATCCCCAAAGAATGACACCAACAAAGTAGTTCTTCTGCCTGACATGATACAACTACCCCACACACCGCTGACAACATGCTAACTCTTACCCCACCAGGGGATACAAACTCCCTTTTCTGTCTTTGAGTAATGCCCAGTCTCCTTTCTTCTCCTAGCTAATTTACACAAATAAAAAACATCTACTTCATCACTGACCTTGCTTTCAATCTCTCTCTTTTTCCTTCGCTCTTTCTCTCTCTCCTTCTCCCTCTCCCTTGCTCTGGCTCTCTCTCTCTCCCTTTCTCTCTCTCTATCTCTCTCTCACGCGCGCTCTCTCCCCAACCCTATTATCCCCACATCATCTCTGGAAAACTAAGCCAACCAGTATACCATTAGGACTCGGCTGAAACAGTAGGTTTGGACCATTGGTTACGTTTACTTCTGATTTTTTCCCTTCCCCCGAGGAGATGTTGCATTGTTTCCCTGCAACCAACAGCAGCCAGCATCTTTCATCAGTTCTTCACCATGGATTCTGGGGCTTTATTAGCAAATGAAAATGGCCCAACTCCAACTGACATCAGTGGGGTCTCAGCTAGGAGCAAGGCCAGAGCATTTCCGGTGGCCTCAAGCCTCAGACGAACCACTTTGAAGAGAAGCCAGTTGGTTTGACTTAAGCTACCAGTGAGCTATCTTGATATAAAAAGAAGCCGAATTTAGCTGACAACTGATTGAAGAAATTTCAAACACAACTAGTTGGAGTTATAACATCTTGGCCGTGGGGCAGAGAGGCAAAGGAAAGAATGAATTTGGTCAGGCAAGACGTTGTGAAAACAACTAATTAAATTCCATCAAGTAACCAATTGTTTGCAAAACAACCGTTGGATTGAGTTGCATCTGTGTATTTTCCTCTGCCTCTCATCTCTTTACTACCTAAATTAGTTTAAGTAGAAAAACAAAGTCTTAACATTTTCGCATACCAGAAATTGGCACAGTAACGAGAAAAATTCCCTAACACACCATTATAATGCGCTCCTTTTATCTCCTAAGGAAAACCAATTTCAAAAGTTAAGATTTCTTTTTCTGAAATGTTTTGGATATGTATGCAACAGAAAAATGGTTTCTGGACGTCCAGACAAATATAAGGTACAGAAAATAATATCTTTATACATCAGATCTTTTATTTTCAATAATTCAAAAGGAATCACCTCCGTCCATCCGTCTATGTTTCTTCACAGCAGCCTTAGGTTGCAAGGCTAAAAAGTAAAATTATTTTTTCCTTGAGATCTGGAGAACTAGACACCCAGAAAGGTCGAGTGATCTGCCTAGGGTCACACAGCTGTCATCGTCTGGCCCAGGATGGCCCAGTTCTGTATTTCAAGGTTCTGCTCCATTTTGCCCACTCTGGGTTGTTTGATATATAAATTTAACAGAAATTCCTATTGCTTATTTTCAAGCTTATAAAGTGATAACAACTAAGAAGAATTGTCCAGTTTGGGCCTAGAGATCATTTAACTTTGGAAAATGTTTTTTTTTTTTTTGAAAGTGTATCCTTGATTAGAGTCTGGCCAACAATGCCATAGTCTAATGCAGCAGTAATATTCTTACTACTATCATGGCTACTAGTTACTGAGTGTTTACCACCTGTATAGCTCTTTTAATCCCCACCTCAACTTTTACAAGCTAGCTCTCTTTTTTTTTTAAGGTTTTTTTTGATGCGGACCATTTTTAAAGCCTTTATTGAATTTGTTACAATATTGCTTCTGTTTTATGTTTTGGTTTCTTGGCCGTGAGGCATGTGGGATCTTAGCTCCCCGAGATCGGGGATTGAACCTGCACCACCCCCGCATTGGAAGGCCAAGTCTTAACCAATGGACCACCAGGGAAGTCCCTACAAGTTAGCTCTTACATCCCCTTTTTACAAAGGAAGAAACTGGGGCTCAGTAAAGCAAGGGCTGCCCAAGGTCACATATGCAAACGTGACACGGAAAATGTTTCGTGAAGTCAGCAGTGTACAAGTCCCAGCAGTTCTTTGGGGTATCTACTTGATAGAAACTCTTGCGCACAGAAAAATGACTGGGATACAAGAAGAAGCGGGTACAAAGATGTTCACTGTATCACTGTTTACAGTGGTGAAAAAAGGGAAAAAAATCTACATATCCGTCAACAGAGAAAGTGACATTGGGCTAGTTACTTAATCCTGTATGCCTCAGTTTTCTTATCTGGATAATGAGAATAATAATAGCAGCTATCTCATAGGTGTGAGGATTAAGTGAATTCATTATAGAAAATGCTAGAACAGTGCTTGACACATGGAGAGTGCTATGCATGTGTCAGCCGCAATTATTATTCTAAAATAAATTGCTGTGTAGCAACTAAAGATTATATATTTATATAATATATGCAATTACATGTCATATCTATTTACCAATACAAATTAAACTCAGAAATATAACATTGATGGGACTTCCCTGGTGGCGCAGTGGTTAAGACTCCACGCTCCCAATGCATGGGGCCCAGGTTCGATCCCTGGTCAGGGAACTAGATCCCACACGCATGCCGCAACTAAGAGTTCCCATGCCACAACGAAGGAGCCCACGAACCGCAACTAAGAAGCACATGTGCTGCAACTAAGGAGCCTACTGGCCACAACTAAGACCCAGCACAACCAAATAAATAAATTAAATTAACATTTTTTAAAAAGAAAGAAATATAACATTGAGTGACAGAAGCAAACTGGAGAACTATGTACAGAATATGAGATTCATGCAAATTTAAAAAGTACAAACCAAATTTTTGTAGTGCTTTTGGAGAAGTGCATATTTTATAGAAGTATAAAAACGTGGACTGCTGGTATTTACCAAAATTACAGTCATGGTTACCTCTAAGGAGAGGAAGAAATATGGAGATGAGATCAGAAAAGGGAAAAGCACGTCAACTTTATAATATTTTACTTGTGTTATTAAAAAAAAAAGACTTGAAATGAATATGACCACATGTTAATATGTGAAGTTTTCTCTCTGGGTGTTAAGTACACAGGAATTAGATCTATTAATCTATGCACCATGTATTTGAAGAATTTTTTCCAAGTGCAAAGAAAAAGCACACAGAGTTTTTGCTTATGCTGCTATAAGAAGTTCACACTCAGCATATTTGTGATCTTGCTGTCCTCTTATGTTTTTGGCTTCTTTCCTGGAAGGGAGGAGGGATAAATTTTACTTACTGATGACCAAAAAAGAAAAAAGCATCATTTACCATCCGACGGTACAATGTCTTCGCAAAGAACTATGAAATCATTTTCAAAACACATCTCCAGGGAGGAACCCAGCATTCACTGTTTGTCTCTATAAGGTACAGAGACTTCCAGCCACGCCCTAAACCGCAGACCCTGGCCTGAGAAAGCCCTCCATTGCCAACCTGCCAGTTGTCCCAAAGGGATACAGGGGAAATACCATCTTCCAATAGCCACACAAAAAAACACGGTGCAGAGATAAGATTCAATTTAAGTAAACAATGCTGGAACACACCTATGAAAGGGAATGAATTTTTATCCAGAAGAATTCATTTCAAAAGTCGATAGTTTATAGTGTGTTTCAGCCTTAAATTTATTTAAATTTGTAAATGCCACTCTACTTTTTAATATGACCACAAACATTTTCAAGTTTAATGCAGATTCCGCTCCTTAGTGAATCTGACCCACATTCAAAGGGACCAGATTCTGGGTTCAGGCATTACCTTCAACTTTTGGTATCACACACACACACACACACACACACACACACGTAGTAACGGAAATACCAGTTCTACTTTGTAAAACACCCCCCCATCCCACCTCTCTATTTAGAAGAAGCCAGGATTAGAGAAGCATCCTTTCCCCTTTTTCAAATGTTGCAAATTGTAAGATTGTTCCTCTGATGGTAGAAACTTAATTCCTCAGTTATTTTTCCAGCTATGGTCTAAGACACTATGACCTACGTGAGAAAGTAACCCAGTGAAGGAGAATAGGGCAGAAACGCTGCAAATGGAGCACGATTATTTATTATTGATTCTAATATTAAAAGCTAATATTCATTGCACGTTTTCCTTGTGGCAGGCAAAATCCTAGATGCTTGGCGTGTTTTGTCACATTTACTCCTCATAGGAAACCTTTAAGGCAGGTATCAGCCCAATTTTACAGATGAGAAAGCCAAGGCAGAGAAGTCGAGGAAATTACCAGAGGTCCAGAACAAAAAAGTCACAGCCCAGTATGTGCACCCAGGCACCTGGGCCCCTACCCAGTAGGCCATGGCTATTCATTGACTCTAAAAGCTTCAATTAAGAAGAAATTAATCATGCATAGATTATGTCCAGAAAATATACAAGATAGGAGCCACAGCTGGGATTGCCTGGAAAGAAGGAAACTGGAAGACTGCGGAAGGAGCTGAGATGGAGACATATTTTCACTGTGTAACTTTTTAAAGAGCTCAAATTGAATTTTTATAATATGCAAGTATATATGAAACTAACACACGTGTTAATATCTTGGGTGTGCAGTAAGCACCCTGGACATCCTAGGTGCTCAAGAGCTATTTGCTGACTTGGCCATGAGTTAGTCCCAGCTGCCAAAAAATAGGATTCCTGGTATCTTCCTGGGGTATTGCTCTGGTAGGAAAGGAATGCATTTGAAGTTGAAAGGCATCACATGCAGAAGTCCAGTCCTCAGATAAGAGGAAGTTTGGTAAGGGCCCCGGCTCCTAAGTTAAAGGGCTCCCCACAGGAATCTTAGCCCCACATCCAGATATTAACCGAGCAATTTTCCGAAGCCATATTCTCACACCCCATTACCTCTCAGGGCTTAGAGCTGGCTCCAGGAATGAAGACCAGCTAGGATTTATGGGAATGGCTGTAGGAGCTGGAGAAAAGGACAGGACTTGGGACCAAGTCCTTCTGAAGCACCGAGTAGGTTTCCTGTGAAGAGCTGAGGGATGTGCCTGACTTGCCTCTGTCTCCATGTTCAAGTCCACCTCTCAATGCCATCTGCTGCCACGTATTCTAGCAAATTATCTTTGGTTTTACACTGGAACCAAGTTGACCTGCCTTGGTCTGGACTTATTTGTTCTCTTTCAAGTATTTTATTTGCACTCATCCACTCGTGAGTGGTGCGAGATGGGGTGCGAATCACGGGACGGGACAGGAACTGGAAGAGTTGGAAAAAGAAAAAAGTGGACAAAGAGGAGATCAGACTGCAGTTATTTGGCTTAGGAAACAGGCTCTCTGGGATAGAAAGCATCTTACTAAGTGTGTGACCTTGGGCAGGAGATTTGTCTCTGAGAGCCTCAGTTTACCCACCTGTAAAATGGAGCTAAGGATGCCTCTTTGGGAGAACGGACGTGAGGATGAAATGAAATGTTTTAAAAGTGGTTGGCCCAGCCTCTGCGCATGGCGAGTGTTCATCAGATGGTGACTATTATTCTGGAAGGGGAAGGAGGACAGAAGATGGCAATATGGGGGCTACTGGGAAAATGACCATGTGAACAACAGCCACTTTTTATTATTTTTTCAATTCATTTAAAAGTCACTGTGGGTACAGACATGCAAAAGGCAAAACAACTGAAAACGTAGAAAAGACTATACGGCGGAAGTAACTTTTCCTCCCTCAACCATGCAGTTAGCCTCTGGGAGTAACTATGGTGACAGGGTGACAAGGTCCTGTATCCCCTTCTGTAGAGCCTAAACACATACAATTGTACACACACATGCAATTGTACTTCCTCTGACAAATGACAAACATCCTTTACAAACCATTCTGCCCTTTGCTTTTAATCATTTTTTACTTACATCTCAGAGACCTTTTTAAAATTTTTATTTATTTATTTATTTTGTGGCTGCGTTGGGTCTTCGTTGCTGCACGCGGGCTTTCTCTAGTTGCTGTGAGTGGGGGCTACTCTTCGTTGCGGTGCGCGGGCTTCTATTGCGGTGGCTTCTCTTGTTGCGGAGCACGAACTCTAGGCTCACAGGCTTCACTACTTGTGGCATGCGGGCTCAGTAGTTGTGGCACACGGGCTTAGTTGCTCCACGACATGTGGGATCTTCCCCGACCAGGGCTTGAACCCGTGTCCCCTGCATTGGCAGGCGGATTCTTAACCTCTGCGCCACCAGGGAAGCTCCTTAGAGATCTTTTCTTATCGGGACATACAGAAAGCCCTCCGTCTTTTCTCTAGCTGCATAATATTTTAATGCTCCTTTTACCATCATTAGTTTAACCAGATCCCTGTTAATATCTATCAGATCGCTTACCAAATTCTGCTATTACAGCAGTGCTGCGTTGACTGTCCTTATACGTGTGTCATTTTGCGTATGTATGACTGCATCCGTAGGACCAAGACCTCAGAAGAAAATGGCTGAGTTAAAGGATCGTGCTCTCCCATTTTTAATGGGTATACCCAATTGCCCCCATACTGGTTGTAACCATGTATCCTCTCCCCATCCATGTTCAAGAGTGGCTGTTTCCCACATCCTCATTAGCATTGCGAGTTAATTAAACATTTTCATCTTCACCAATCTTCTTACTGGTTTCCAGCTTCGTGAGTGCTAGGCAATCAATGACTTCAAAAATAGGGCTCACCAGCCAGCTGCTTCAGTCATTCCAGAAGGCCAGACTTAAAGAGTATGTGCTTAGGAAAATGAATAGTCATCCTGCTACCAGTACTTCCTTCCCGGAAGTCACCTCCTTGATCTCCACACAGGAGCACACGTGTGTGTCTCCCCATCCCTAGAAGCACAAGTTCCCAGCGTGGGTCCCCAGGGGGCCTCTCCTCGCACGAGGCTACGATCACCCTGGTGTTGCCACTGGCTCAGAGATGTCAACATTTTCTCCCTGTCTGGTCTGAATTGCAGGCTGAGTTTAAGGCCTGGGAGGAAATGACTTCTTAATAAGGAAGCCTTGGAAAGGTAGATGGGGTGGAGGCTACTTATGGGGGCACAATGGTCAGATGTTAATATTCTCATCGCTTAGGACGAGGAGCGAGAGTGTAGAATTCTTACCCTCTCTGTCAAGCCAAAGGAGTCAAATGGTTGGAAGATGAATGCTGGTGGCTCTGCACGGCATATTAGGGAACATGAAGGTTTTCATTCAGGCATATTTATGGGGTTTATATTTACCTAATAAATATAACAATGGACGAATCGCTGTTGAGAAGAGGGAGACCTGGGCTCACAGGGGGAAAAAAAACATAGCAATCTGGCATCCAGGAAGGGAGCTAGGTGGTCTCAGAAGGGTTTTAACAGTGGGTGGTTTGTTTCTCTTCTTGAAATTCTTGCTAACTCTTGGCAAGGTTTTCTCTTGAGTTCTCAGATCAGACAAAGATGGGAATCGAATGGGCGGCAGACGTGCACAGACCTTGGTATGTACACGTGGTTGATAACACACAGGGTGGACCGCTGATAACTGGGTATTCTACCCCCACCCAAGTGGACAGTCCCGTTGCCTATGGAACTTTCGAGTTCTTACTAATCCTCCGACCCACTTCTCCTCTCCAACACACCCGATCCTGAAGAGGCTGGTGCTAACCAAATGCAGGGCTTCTGCAGGTTATTTGTCTCCCCCTTTCTGCTTTTCTCCAGGCCAATGGGACCTGCTTTAGTCGGATTTTCTATAATCAAGAAAGTTTAAGTTCAACTGCTGCACATTCAGTGCCAAAAAGTGGAGAACCCAAGTAGAAAGGAAAAAGGAAAGAAGGGGAAAAAAGTAATTCTATAAAAAGAGGAAGGGGTGAGAATAAAAGGGAAATGCAAAATAGTGTAAATAAGGAAAAAGATATTACAAAGAAGAGGGGCTCGAAATATCTCCAAGGTGAGGACAAACAAATAGAAGGAAAAGAAAAAATGATGGTGACAGAGAGACAAGGAGGGATGGGGAGAAGGGGAGAGAAAGGGAATGGAAGCAACGTAAGAAAAAGCGATGAAGAAGGGGAAAAAGTTAAGACATGAAGGAGAAAAGAAAACAGAAGAGATCCAGGAAAAACTAAGTGATGAGAAATGAAGTTAAGACAGCCCGTAACTGAAATGTTGCCGAAATCGTCTCCAACGCACTCCACTTTTGTAGCCGCACAGACATCTAACTTCTTAAATGAGCGTTTGCCCAGGGCTAAGCGTATAAAACCATTTTTGATTAAACAGAGTTAGCAAGCCGGGCTAAAATGCGTCTCCGGTGACGATGGGGGTGCGGGGTGCGTGGAGGAGGCAGGGCCCCTATTCCCCCGGTTCTGGCTGCGACACCTTAGGGCCTCGGGCGCCGCCGCAGATCGGCCTGGTCTCTTTCTCTCCGGCTGCTGGGGCCACCCGGTTTGGGACACAGTCTCTTCCAGCGGCCCGGCGCCCAGGCTGCCGCGCCTGGGAACGGAGTGCGCAAACGCCCACGGCGCATTGGCCCGCGCGGCGCCGGACTGGGAGTCGGCTTGGAACCCACAACCCGCCTTTCTCCAGCGACCGCGCTTAGGCCTCTTTACAACACAAACCTATAATTTACACATTTTGATGCCGCCTGTAATTTCGCCCTCCGAGCGTGAGCTTCGGTGCCATAAAACTCGTGAGGCCTGGCAAAGTGACCTCCACCTCTATCTGCCCCCCCACCCCCGCCCAGGCCCCAGCTCTCCCTGAAGTTCCCTGCGCTGCTACAAATAATCGCGTGGAAGGCGGCCAAGAATAACTAGAAAATAAACACAGCTCCTCGGCCCTCTGAGCTCAGGCCTTGGGTCCCTCCCGGCTCCACCTGGCTCTCGGGCCCCGGGGAGGCCAGGGAGGCTGCTCCGAAGACTCGGGGCTCACAGCCCTGCCCGTAACCCTAGAACCGTTCCTGGACCTCTATTCAAAACTGGTGACCCGCAGGCTGGCCTTTGTCCCGTCCCCCACCCCGCCCCCACCCCCGTCTTTCCTAGCGGGGAAACTGTCTGGCTTAGAACAGGGACAACAAAGAGCCAACGCAGACCCGAGAGAGTTTTTTCCTCCAAACCCTGGGCCTTTCCCGAGAAGATAAGAGACCTCGACCTCACCTCCCTCTTAACACCCTGAGGTCTGCGCGTGTGTGCGCGCCAAGGGCGGCGCACAAGCGCGATGGCCGCGGGTGTGCCCTGATTTGAGTGAATATAATGACGTGTATGCGCGCTAACGCCCGTGCAAATAATTGTGTGTGCAAAAAGGTGATTCTGTCTACAGATAGAATATAAATATCCGTGCCAGAAAGTGCAGACAACATACGCAAACGATCATCGATGTGCAAACAATCCCGTGCCCCTGTGCCGACGATCTGGGATCTGGGGTGCGCAAGCCACCTCTATGTGGGTGTTAATTCTTTGGGCAAATTGTTCAGCATGCAAGCGATTTGGTGTTCTCGCCAATGCTTCTAGCGCTGCAAACGGTTGTGTGGGTGTGTGTTGCCTTTACAGGGCCAAAGAAAGGGCTCCTCCAAATCTTTTCTCGATGGTTGGTCAGAGTGCACATCTGCGGGACTGGCTACGTCCCGAGAAGCAGCGCGTAAAAGAAAAATAGCCTTGCTTCCGACCGTGCCATCTCCAAGCGGGCTCTGCCCGCTCCCGGCGTGGACGGGAAAGCAGAGAGTGGAAAGAACCGGTGGGTGTTTTCGGGTCCTCTCTTGGCCTCCACCAAGCTTCCTGTTCCCGGAGGTCGGCGCGAACCAAGCAGCGGCGGGTGTTTGCATAGCACTGCGCCGAGCTCAGGCACGAATTTCCTCCGACGCACCGTCTCCTTGGTGCCCGTGGACTGCTGGAGACCTCCCAGAACGGCCGGGTTCGCCGCGTCCGGGAGCCTCCTAAAACCTTCGCGGGTGGGGTGAAGCCGGCTCAGAGCAGCGCCACGCGGAGAAAACGAAAGTTCTTGCGTTTTGCCAAGCGCTGGCACGCGCTGTGAAACCCCAGCTGGCAACCGGTGGAGAAAAGGTGGGAGAGCAAGCCCAAGTGTCCCCCCACCCAGGCACTGCAATGGCGAAGCATGTCCTGGCTAAGGCGGTCCGTCCCTCCCAGCGCGCACACGTGTGCCCAGGATTATAATACAATATAACACATCGTAATATCGGATATTATACCGCGTTTACCTTCCATTAGCATGTGTACATTGTGTTAGGCTTGCTTACATGTTTGTTACGACGTGCTGTGATATTGTATCTCTCAATCTGCCATGTGCCAGGCGCCTACTTATTTGATCCACACAACCACCCCAGAGGGAGGACTCACCCCTGCTGCGCAGGTGAGGCACAGAGAGGGGAAGGCACTTGCTCAAAGTTAGCCAGCTAGAAAGGGACAGGGCTTGGATTGGAACCCACAGCTTAGGGCTTGGCAGTGAGAAGCGGACATCCATCCACTCAGCTGAGGTAGGAAGATATCCCACACCACACACTGCTGTTTCTGGAATAGCCCATCATTATTTTACTATGTTGGCACCATCCGGCCAAGATGAGCGCTGCTAGCCTGCGCTCTGCAGCCCTCTGGCTGAGAACTCAGTCATCAGACCTGACCTTGGTATGGCTGTCCCCTCCTCCTGCCCCCTTCCTCGGCTGGTTCCTCCTAACAGCCACGTGAAGGAAGCGTTGTTATCGTGGTTCGCAGATGAGGAGTTCAGAGAGGTTAATAGCTTGCCCACAGTCACTCAGCAAGTAAGAGAGTAATACGGTTCAGGTATTGGGACTCTAAAACCCTGAATTTTGATAACTGCATTCCCAACCCCATACCAAGGAGTTTCACTTCAATTGGAGTCCATAGGTAGGTGGGGGACCGCTGGTGGGAAACAGGTTCTAGTGAGAGTATCCTTAACATTTGGGGGCTAGGAATATCCTTGGGATGCAATAAAAACGCAGCATCTTCTCTCTAAGGGGGCAGAGATCCATGAACCCAGATGGTAAAGTCTCTGGAACCACGATTGTGATCTGGGGCCTCACCTGTGACTTGGGTGAACCATCACAGTCTCCCTGGGGACAGTAGAGCAGAGGATGGCCCCTTCACATATCCTAACCTTCCCTCCTCTTTGTATGCCGCTGGCGGCAGCATACAACCAGGGGGACAACCACGAACACTGTTTAATCCCCTTTCCAGCTGCAAAATTCAAGGCACCCCTGTGCCCTCAAAAATGTCCCCCCGTAACTGGAGGACCATAACTAACCCCAATCCTCAAGGAGCCCCAGAGGAGGGGACTTCTAAAAAGTCTTGGCTTTCAGACCTTCCTGCCTCCGAGTAGACATCTACATCCTCCAGATGAACGGCAGGGAGGGGAGTCAAGACCCAGCTCGCCCGGATTATTCCACCCCCGCCCCCCAGCCGGCCGCGGGTTTTCCGTTCCAAATATCCAAATTGTTGGTGAAACCTCGTGCTTTGCTAGTGTAGCATCGGCCTCTATCCTTAGGCTGTGTCAGACAGAGTTGCCGAAGAAACCCTCTTCTCCCCTGCGGGGGCCCCTCCAGGAAACGGAAGAATCAGAAGGCGCCTCGGCTGCAAAGCCACATCCGCTCCGGGTGAGATCTGACAGTCTTTTGCGAAGCTGAAAACGTCGACAAAGTCATCCCCAAGCCTGACCTGCCTCTCCCACTAGCCAGTCACCTCGGCTGGGTTTGAGGAACTCGAGGCTGCTAAGTGCTGGGAGGGAGTTGCATAAAGCAGACAAACACGGGGGGTTGGGGTTTGCCTTTTGCCTTTCACGATAAAACGTGTCTCTACATCTTCCTTGAGAGAATGGAGATGAAAGGAAATCGGAAAATTATCTCAAAGTTTTGGCCTCAGTTTGCCTTCTCCCGTATACACTTAATTTTCTGGATATTTGGGGAAATTTTAGAGGATTAATGTCTGCACGGCCAGAAGGAGCGCTTTAATTTCCTATGTCTGTGTGCGCGTGGGGGAGTTGCGTGTGCATATGGGGAGGGGGCCGAACATCCATTTGGGAAACCTGGTGCTGAGGCTGAGGCTCTTCCCTAAGCCATGAAAGCACCCTGAAACTCACAAGCTCTGAGAAGAGGTCCAGTTGAGCTCTGCTCACCACCCTCAACACCACATCCATTTTTCTCTCCTTCCATCCCAACCTCGGGGCCACTGGGAAATTTGGCAAAGGAAGACACTCCCGAAGTATCTGGGAAATTCAGGAGACTGTGTATCCTTCAGAGTCATAGCTGGTGGATGGAACCTTTTACTCTTGTTAATACAGTCTACTCCGCATAAGAGTAGATTTTGACCGCCTGGTAAATCCAGGAACTTTTGGAAAATTCAGGATAACATCTGGATACTTGGCAATTTCGCCTGGATAATTCAAGAGACACAAGATGGGAGAATTTGTAACTAGGCGGCAATTTCGAGCCACAGTTAAAAAAAAAATGTAGTTGTTTTTCGTTCTGTTTTAATTTAAAATGCTCGGTTTCAGTTGGAATTTCCTCCTCGGCCACACTCGCGAAGCACTGAGAACACCGGTCGCGGCGGCCACTTTTTCTCCGCGGCCAACCCCTCCCCCCGCTCCCCGGGAGCAAATCCCTGGCTCCGCAGGGCCGAAGTGGGGGCCACTCAGAGAAGGTCGCTGGGCGTAAGCGGAGAAAAGTTGCCCGCGCGCACCCAGAAAAGATGACATAAGTGGCGCTGACGAGAGCTGCCCGGCTGAAATGCGCCTAACTAAAGGGTCCTCCGGCAGCGTGGGCCGGAGGGATTGCCTCACACTCCGGAATCGGGCCCAGACACTTTTAGAAATGTTTTGCTGGACGCCTGCCCCGCGAGGGCGACAGCAGCAGCCGGCGGCCTGGGCGAAGCTGCGCTCCGGGGGTCCCAGGCTGGCGCTGAGCGGCGGCCACCGTGGCGTCCTCGGTGGAGGAGAACGTCTCCGCCTTTTGCGGGTTTTTCTTTTTACCTTTGTGTGTGTGAGAGTGACTTCCACGTTTGTGTGCCCCACGAGAGCAGGACTCCGTCTGCAGCGCCCCAGCTGTGACCAGAAAGGCGTTAAGGAAATGCGCAGGCGAGAGTTCAGCACCAAATCAGACACTGTGGGTTTCAACGGTCTCTTCTAGTGATCGGTGGGTTGCGGGATGGGACAGAGGGCCATCCTGGTCACAGCTGGGCCCCCAGGGCCCAGAATGGAGGCTGAAACTGATGGAATGTTTATTGAATCAATGAATGAATCCAGAAATCAGGGTTTCAATCTTAAGTGTATCATAATTCCCTCCCAGAAACTGAATGTCTCTCTCTCTGACGCCCCCTCTGTAGAATAACAGGGCAGTCCTAGTGGTCCCCGCCAGGGTCTCACAACTCAGTCATAACAAGTGACATCTGTCATTGTTAAAAACTCAGTCATAACAAAAAACATCTGTCATTCATTGACCACCTACTCTTTTTTTTTATCGAGCTTTATATTCATTTATTAGAGGTGGGTACTGTTATGTCCCCATTTTACAGACGAGCAAACGAGCTCAAACAGGCTAATTAACTCAGGCTGCCTGGTTCATGCAGGTCTCTGGTGACCGTGTGAGTCCTTTGCTCTGGGGCATCGCTCCAGGGTGCTGAGCCCGTGGCTACCCATTTCTTCAGACTTACTATAATTCTACACAAGTCCTTCCAACCACACGGAGGGTCCGCCTCTCCCCTAGCTGAACACCTTAAGCTAAGCAGTACAGTCAGACTAAGACTGGAAACTTGAAAGAGCTGTAGCCAGCTCTAAATTTACAGATCAGGCCTGGGACCCATAACTGCTCGGGCATTCGTGTGTTCCTGCGCCATTACTCTTCAGGAGAGAAGGGAAAGTCTCCCCTGCCAACCTGCCCAAGGCCGCTCTTAAATATGCTGCTCGAAATTCCTAGAGCCCCTACAAATCTAGAATGTCCGCAGGTAACGGCAGAAAGGGTCTTGAAAAAGGTCAGCCCAGAGGCGGATGTGACCGATTTAAGCCCCTGTGCTTTCGCGCCGTGCGCCCCACCCGCGTCTTTACGCACAAGCGCAATTGCGCTCCGCACATAGGCGCACACCAGGATACTGCCGGCTGGTCTCCAGTCCCGCCAGGCTTCGGCCGCTGCACACTAGTCAACGTAATGAATGGAGAGAGAAAAGAAGGGGCGGGGAGAGAAGGGACATTGTGAAGGGGGGGGAAATATCTTGGAAATAATACACTGAGAGAAGGAAATATGGACAACAGTTTATCAGCACCCCCGCCCCCATTGCCCGCATGTTTAAAACCCATAAGTAATTTTAGATCGTGTCTTCAGTTAATATATCTTTCTCCCTTTCCCGCGGGCTGACAGGGAAGCGCCGTTGCTGCAAGATGTCTGCAGAAAAGGGTCTTTAAGAGTTTCCACATTGTTTAGCTACACAAACGTGTTTGTGGTATGGACAACAGTTTATCAGCACCCCCGCCCCCATTGCCCGCATGTTTAAAACCCATAAGTAATTTTAGATCGTGTCTTCAGTTAATATATCTTTCTCCCTTTCCCGCGGGCTGACAGGGAAGCGCCGTTGCTGCAAGATGTCTGCAGAAAAGGGTCTTTAAGAGTTTCCACATTGTTTAGCTACACAAACGTGTTTGTGGTTCCCGAGGCCCTCCCCCTCCCCCACCTGCCTCTGAATCTCATTTCACTTTATGATTCCAATTGTTTGAGGATGCCCGCGCCACATAAATCCTGCTTCGAGATTAATCTCTCTGCTCGCTCGCGCTGGGCTCAGTGATTTTTTTTTTTTTGAGTTCTTTAAAAGAGGGCGCCGGGCGGAGATTTATTAACAAGGAAAAATAGTTTATTTTTATAATCAACCT
>NW_020172781.1:1117717-1143471 GCF_003031525.2 Neophocaena asiaeorientalis asiaeorientalis | reverse complement strand
TTTTATAGTCGACCTCGGAAAAGGTTGGGGGGGGGGAGTGGGAGTGGGCCGGGAAGGGGAGTCGTTCAGATGGATAAACAATGAGGCTAAAGGGGCCTGGGTGCTAAAGACCACTTGAGCTGGCAGTGGGCTGGCAACTTGAACTGTTTTCCTGGTGCCCCGCAGCTTGGCTGTGGGTGCGTAGCCAGGGGTCTGCGGGACCACGCCAATGGTTGCGCCGTGTGCCCATGCGGGTGTGCTGATGGATTGTGTCTATGTGTACACGTGTGTAGAGTATCCAGTACATCCCCGGGGACAAGCCTCTTCAGAGAGAGCGGGCGCAGAGGGGGTCCCCCCAAGTCGGCCTCTCCCCCAGGCCTGATCTTTGGATCAGTTAAAATGAAGGTTCTTAACATGATTACATGGGTGACCATCAAAGATCTGCAGAGCACTGGATACTATTTGCAAAATTATAGACATTGGTGTATTTTTCTGGAGAAAACTCAGTTTTCATTAGCTTTTCGGTGGATCCAGAAGGTAAAAAACCCTCTAATTAAGGAAAGAGCTAAGCTGGGTCTTTCACCTTCCCCGTGCTGCTGGTAGCCGCACGCTCCACAAGTTTTTGTCCTTCAAACCAGGTTAGCTTGCGCCATTAAAGAGTAACAATTGGACTCAGGACACTCAGGATTCTTAGAGCTTTAGATTAAGATCCAAGGGGCCTGAGCTTTGCTTCCAGCCTCTAACTGGCTGTCTGACCCTGAGCTAGCAGAAAATCTTCTCTGAGCCTCAGTTTCCCTTTAAACTTTTGGAAGAGACATTTTTGAGATGTGTGTGTGTGCGCGCGCGCGCGAGCATTCGTGTACTCTCTTTCACAGCCAACTGATTTTGAAGGTATATGTAGGAGAACACAAAATCTAGAATGTTCCACCTTGCATCCAGGATAAGACCGGGAGCTCCTGGTGGGGCAAGGTGGTTCTTAACCTTTGGGGGAATGTGGATCCCACTGAGAAGCAGATTTTAAAAATGGACTTCCTCTGCACCAAGAAAGAAAGAAAAAACAGCACTTAAATAGGCGATTTTGCATACAATTTTTCGGAGTCCCTGAGCAGGTGAAAGTCCCCTGCTTAAAGCGAAGAGACGGAGCGTAAACCCTGACCAGTGCCCTAGGAAGGGACCCCAGGACGCCATGGGGCTCGGGGGCCACGTGAGCTGACTCGTGCGAGCCGCGCTCAGGGCTCCCCGGCGAGCGGAGCAGGGTAAGAGGGTGAGAGGAGTACGCCCGCCCCTCCTTTGATTCGCAGACCCGGGCGCAGCCGGAGACCGCCCGGCACCGCGGCGTCTGTCTGTCTGCGCGTCTGCCCGCGGGTCCCCGGCTGTCCCGAGTGAACTCGACGCGCTGCGGGAGCGCGCGGCTAGCCCGGTGCGAGGGCGCGCGGTGAGCCCGGGCGCACCCTGGAGACCACGCGCTGGGGGCCGGGCTCTGGCCGCGATCTCCCAGGGGCCCAGTCCCGAGCGACTTGTTAGGGGTGCTGGAGTTAAGAGGCCTGGAGATGCACTTGGTTGAAGTCTGCAACTCTTGCCTCCCAACGTCATTCCTCCCAAACGTCTTTCCGCGAGTCGAGTCTGGGGACACCTGCTCAGAGCAGAAGCAGGCTATGGTTCAACCTGTTTGATCCTGCCCTGGCCTCCTTCCAGGGGACCACATATCCCAGAGCCTCTCTAGACAGTACCCCAAATTTCGAATAATAATAGACAATGCCAAATAAGGCTTTTTCTATTTTATAACGATCTTCCAAATCATCATTTTACTAAACTCCAATAACCCACTTAGTTGCCTTTAGAATGTCTCCCTCCAAGATGAGGGGGCTGGACCCCAGAGAGGTTAAACAGTCAGCCCAAGAGTGCACAGTAAAACGTGGAGAACCTGGACTCACACTCAGGGCTTCAGACTCCAAATCCCTGGCGTTTCCTAGTGCACCACGATCAGCCTCTACTTCAGGGCTTCCCACCCCAACACACAGGTACCCCCAAATGCACGCTGGCGCGCAGCGGGACAGAACATTGTTGCCTGAGCCCAAGAGTCTCCGGCCAGCTGTGCGAAAGCGTATCGGAGGTCAGGCACACCTAGCAGACGCACCGTCACTGACAACTTGGGGTGCACAGCCTGGGTCCCAGCGCTGTCTCTCCTCTCCTTGCGTTCGTGACATCCCCACCTTGAAGCCCAGATGCTCCGAGGTTGCACTGACCTCTGGCATCCCTGCTTTGGCTCTCCACCTCCACAGCCCCTTCCCACCTCCCCGATGCCCCTAAATTGCCAGCATTTTACTGGCCCAAAGCGAACACTTCCCTGAGAGCAGAGGCGCGTCCGTCTCTCCCCACCCACCTGATGCCTTACCTGGCCGAGGGTGGATGGACGAAGGCCCGCGCTCGGAGCCTAAACGCTGGCGCGCGCGCACCGCACCACAAATCGCTCCATGCAGCATCCCCTGGCCTCCAGCAGCGTTTCCGGTTGTTGCACCGGGCGCCCCCGGAGTGGGCCCGATAAGCTATCGGCCGTCCAGGCCTAGGAGGGGCGGTCAGCGGCGAACCAGGGCACCTCGGGCCGGCTCCCGGCTCCCGGCCCGGCTGCCTGCCAGCGGCCGCTCCGGACCGCAGCGAGATGCCTGCCGAGGTGTTTCTGGTTACAATCACCTCACACACAGGCTTGCATTCCGCCCCCCACCCCCTCATCCTTACCATTTTGTCTGAAGTCACACCTTCTCCGGGGGACTGGGGAGCTTTGCCGGGGTCGGGGCGATGAGTGCCTGAGTGCTGGGCCAAGGCTGTTAATCTATAAAGCTCCAGCAGGTCCGTAAAAAGGAATATTTTTGGTGGTCAGACAAATCAACATTGAATAGATATATCGCTTCCTTCTCCTATCTACCAGGAGTTAATTTCCAACCAATTTATCCAGGACTGTTGTGTATTCCTGATTATTTTCTGGAAGGGCTGAGGCATATACGGTTTAATGGATTCATTTGTTTTCTTTTTGGGAAAATGGAGAGTTTGGGAGCTGGGAGAGGATTCTCAGGAGAAAGCTGAACTTGGGTCTTATGTAGTCTTAATGATCGTAGTCATAACGATGATATAGTAGCCACCATTTACTGACCACTTATGTGTTTTAATCCTTCAAAAAAAGTCTACAAGGTGGTAACTCTTATTTTCCCCATTTTGCAGATGAATCATTGGAGGCTCGAATAGGTAAAGTGATGTCCCAGAGTCACACAGCCCTAGGAAGATCAGCCCCAAATGGCCCTCACCGTGCCTCACCCAGGTGTGCAGAAGGCCCCCGATAAAAGTTGGTGGAACGTCTGACCCTTGACGATAGACAGAGAGGATCCCTTCACTAGCTTGTCTTGGGGACCTGTTTGCCACCTGAAGGACAAGCAGTTAGAGCCCAAAAGGCCCCATACCATTTCCTCCCCGCCCTATGGAATGATTCATGCCAGAGAAGAATTCCAAACAGAATGGCCCTTAACTTGCCCTGGGAGTGGGCTTCAGAGGAGTCCAGCCTGACTCGCTCCGGATAGGATGGAGTCTGGTGCTCTCCCAAGCTTTGCTAAGAATCGCAACCAAACTATTCGGGTTTCCCTGCGAGCCCGGCGTCCCAGGGGTGAAAGCTTAGCTTCCAGCCACCAATCCAGGCTGAGAGTCTTGTTTCTGTTTGGTCAGGCCTGGGCGCGGGGGCCTTAGTCGTGCCTCTGGGGTCACTCCGGGCCCTCCATCTGGAGAACAGGGCCGCCCAGCATCCATCGAGCAATTAACCTCACCCACCCTCTCCCAACCAGTTTCCTTAAAATAAATGTGACAAACGTGAGCTTAATGATCTGCAGGGGAAGATCTATATGCTTCAGGACCGTAACACATGGCTCCCTCCCTCCCCCGCTCCCGCTCGGTGGAGCAGAGGCAGCCCTACTTCAAAGAACAGCCAGTAGGTGATTTTACAGGGGTTTCCTGGCTCTCAGGAAACTAACAAACGATCAACCAGGTTCTTTGTGGGCAGAATAACAACCACAGACACGCTAAGGATGGTGATGATGGTGATGACGGTGATGATGATGATGGTGGAGATGGTGATGATGATGATGATGGTGATGACGGTGATGATGATGATGATGCCGGGGACCGACATTTAGTGACCACATGCACCAGGTTGGTGCTAAAAGCTCTGCACACTCTAACTGTGCTTTACAACAACCTTACAAGGCAAACAGTCCAATCGCCCCATTTTACAGCTGAGAACTGGTGAAGTCACATACCCCATGCCCACAGCTGGTAGGGCAGGATTCAAACCAGGTCCACAAGGCTTTAAATACTACTACTACTACTACTGATAATAACAATAGATTTTTTTAAATAAATGCGATTTTAAAAAAATCGAACAGGAGAAGAGTCTGATAGGAAATGACCCCCGGCTTCCCCTCCTCTGGTTTCCTCTCCCAAAGACTGGTAACCAAGTTCGTATTTTGCAAATCTTTTTATATCCTCCCACCTTTTACATTGCAAATGGAGCTCACAATAGAAGCTGCTCCGAACTTTGCATTTTTATTATTTGCTTCACTGGATGAAGCACTTTAATGGTGTGGGTTTTTAATCACCGATCACCGGGCCCAAAAAAAACGAGATCTTGCCAACTGAACAAAAAATGGGCATCGGTGGGGCTGGGGTCCTGGGGAATGGTGCAGGGTCAAGTTTTGCTCAGGGTCATTTTAGCTGCTTAGGACAGAAATGGAGCGGGGGGAGGGAGCGGGGTGGAGAGACAGGATAAGGAAGCTCAGACAGCTCTTACATTCCAATCAGAGATAGCACACGTCCCAGGAACAGAACATGCTCATCTGCCCTTGGCACGGGGGTGTCACCAGACTTGCATTTCAGAGCAGGAGGTTTTCAAAGCCTTAAATGGTCTCCCAGAGCCCTAGTCACTCTCTGTTTTGTGTGGAGGGGCAGGCTTTCAGGATGGAGGGCTCAGCGACATCGGATCCGCTGGACAAACAGGAACCAGGGGAGATGAGGCTTGTCTATTTTTGGTCCTGGTTCCCCACGGTGGCTTCCCTGCCAGGGTGCCGTCAAGTTTAAGGAACCATTATGTTGACCCCATTCCTCAGCTGACCCACAACAGTCAGCACGTAATTTTTATAAATGTCCCTTGTATATGTTTTGCAAAGTTGTTTTCCCAAGTGGTATTTGTGTTTACAAATAGAGAGCATCCTCTTGACAAACCCATGAAGCTCCAAGGGAAGATTTCTAGGTTGTCCCCGCCAGTGACAGGCGGGCAGGGCCAGTGCCTGTGGAATCTGTTCAGAGAAGGTAGAGTGACCAGAACACAAGGCAGGGGAAAGTACTTTGGTGAAGAGTTACTGGACCACAATATCTTGTTCCTTGTTTAGAATAATAGTGACCAATGGTCTGGGCTGCTTCAAACTGTCTCCTGCCCACCAGTTTCTAGCTCTCTAGCAAAGAATAATCATCCCCCCCTTTTCTCTTGGTCTCTTCCATTTCCCCACCTTCTTTTACTCCTATTTTCTCTTTCTCCCTTTCTCCCTTTCTTCCTCCCTCCCTTCCTTCCTTCCTTCCTTCCTATCTGTCGTTCTCTCTTCCCACTACACCCATCGCTCTTTTTCATCCCATCTTTTCCTCTCTCCTCAGAGCTCTCTTATTCCGGGAGGGAGATTTAAAATGAGAACTGCATATCAAGTCTCTGGGGCCTTCAAATTCAGCGTCGTCGGGGACCTGATTTTAACCGAAACAGCAAGTTTTCTTTGACAATAGGGACTGTACATGTGAAACAACCCTGCTGGAGTTGTTGGCAGTTTGCAGTTTATTTTTAAAGGACACGCAATGACTCTCTCACTTCTAGAAAAGTTTTCTCAAGAAGTCCCCAGAAATGTGGACAAATATTTATTTATAGACACAAGAGAAAGGAGATATGGGGATATATGTGTATAGCTGATTCACTTTGTTACAAAGCAGAAACGAACGCACCATTGTAAAGCAATTATACTCCAATAAAGATGTTAAAAATAAAAGTCCATAGTCTTGAAATATGTAATAACACACAAAAAATTAAGAACTTAGATGGCCAAAATAGAAGACTGGTAAAATTATGTTTTAGCTCTAGATGGAATACTATATAGCTACTAAAAATACAATTTTAAGGGAGGAAAGTAAATTTAAAGTAGTGTATATTTTTACGATGCCATTTTCTTTATGTGTGTGTGTGTCTGTGTGTGTGTATTACATACACATTAAAACGATGGTGTGTATACATCAAGATGTTAATACTGGGAGTCAGGATTATAGAGTTTGAAGGGTTTGTACTTTTCTATCTCCCTCCTCCAAAGGTCGATGTTTGAAGCTGGGTAATGAATAGGATGAATAAACAAGGTCCTACTGTAAAGCACAAGGGACTATATTCAGTATCCTGTGATAAACCATCATGGAAAAGGATACATAAAAGAATATATATATATGTACAACGGAGTCACTTTGCGGTACAGAAGAAATTAACACACCATGTAAATCAACTATACTTCAATTTAAAAAATATATATATATATAAATATATGAAGCTGGGTATTGAAATCACCATGGTTCATTATACTGTCCTTTCTACTTCTGTGTATGTTTGAAACTTTTCCATAATAACATACTTTCAACGTTTACATTGATGCATATTTCTTTCATTGGCTAAGAGAAAAAGACGTAATTCACGTTCGTTTCCCTTTTGAGGCTCTTGCTTTAGAGCTTCCCAGAAGCTTTTTTTGCCCTTGCAGCCAGGGTTCTGGATTCTGGGGGTTCACAAACCCAGATGACACCCTGCTAACCCTGAGCGGGGCCACGGTGGGTGAGTGGAGGTGTTCCCTGCTTGGATACCCAGTTCTGATAATGAGCTGTCCAGGAAGAGTCAGCAAGGACAGGAAAGAGGCAGAGTCAGGAGAAGTCAATTAGGTGGGTTTGCAATGAGAGGTTGTTCTAAGGGGCTTGGAGTTAGCGTAGACAGGCTCAGCGAAAGGGGGAGTGAGAGGAAGGCCTTTTAGGCCTGGGGGACATTTGGTTGCTATTATACATGAACAAACCGAGCGAAGCTGAAATGGGAAAATGGCAAACCTGGGCATCTCCGTGGGCTGGAGAGAGGCCCAGTGACCCTGGGGCTAAGTAATTCCAAATGGTCTTTGAAACCTTCTGACAGCCGGGCCACTGAGGCCTGGGGGCTGAGGGGAAGGGGAGCAGAGGTCCCATTACAAAGGGGCTGAGGTTTGGGGCACTGAGCCATTTTAGAGAAGGTTAATTATTGCCCTCCTTTGCCAAAATCCTTAAAGGAACCACCAGAAGTAAGCGTTCTTGCCCACTAGCCTGCAGAAAACCTGCAGGCTGGCTTTTGAGAGAAGGAAGAAGTGGAAATCTGTCACAGCTGGACACAGAAGCTGTTGGCCCGGCCACCGGAACAGGAGCCTGTAAGCTTCCGGGGCAGGGTCTTCCATGGGTTCTGCGTGGCCAGCTCCTCTGCGGTGCCTGGAACTCAGAGGCACCAATAACTCCTTGATGTGTGAACAAACGAATCAATTAATTCATGAAAATTTTTTGGCCTCATGCAAAATGGCCCCACTTTTATTGCGTTATTGCCCCAAGTGTGTGTCTAGGCCCACCTGCTACCCTATCACCCGATGGATGGGTTCCAACACTGATTCCCAGGCCCCAGCCTAACGGTATGAATCAGAATCTCTGATACGTAGCCTCAGCGATTTTAACACTTACCTGGGTCGTTCTTACGCCCACTCACAATGACAGCACTGCTGGAGGCATCACTGCTGCTCACTTCTAGAAGAAAGTCCTAAGGTACAGAGAAGGACATAAGTCTCGCAAAGTCATGTCATCATAAATATTCTTACGACCTTTTCCTTGGTGTTTCTTATAGATAAATATCACTTAGATATTATACGCGCCATTTATTTCACATGAATCCTGTGTCAGACACTTTGTCGAGAATTGTGTATGTATCATCTCATTTAATCCTCAAACAATCCCTTCAAGTAGACAGTAAACCCGTTTGGCAGGAGAGGAACTGTTGCATAGGGAGGTGAAGTGACTTGCCCGAAGCCACACCCCTTTCAACAACACCGATGGCCACAGCAACAATAGCAATAACAGGTACCATTTATTGAGGGCATCCTGGGAGACAGGAACTATGCTAAACATAGATTTAAAGAAATTTTTTTTCATTTAATCAGTGTCATGTAACTTTACATGGATTATTTAATTTCACTCTCACAACGTTATAAGGTATGGATCATTATTATCCCCATTTTATAGATGAGGAAACTGAGTCCCAGGGAGATCCGCTTCCCATGGCCACAGAGGTGAGAAGCAGTGATGGTGGGATCTGACCCCAAGTCATAACTTCTAAGAACTCGAGGATGTGATGAGTTGTTTAGGCTGTTTCTGTTTCTCTAACCGTTCTCTCTACATGGCTAGATATTTTTAAAACTCATAGCGACTTTGAGTCTGGTAGAATGTGCAAATAGGCTCCAAGGCTTCTGAGGAGCAGAGCCGACGTAGAGAACAAAATTTAGGCATTCTGGATGTTACCCTTGAATGATTGTGGGGTCGTATCTCACTCGGTTTATCCACCTGTTAAATGGGGAGATTGGCCTCTGAGAGTGGTCTGGCAAGGGTTAAATAGGAAAGTCAAGGAACCATTAAGGGAAAGCGCAATGGACCAAGAGTGAAGAACTGGGGTCCTGATCCCAGAGCCGTCCCCAATTCATCATGTACAAGGCAGCCCCCTTTCGGGGCCTCAGTTTCCATGACTGTACCATCACTGTAAGACCCTATGCTCCTGAACCCTACCTTTCCTGACCTTCCAGTTCAGGATCTCTGTGAGCCCTTTCTCCTAGCTCAGAAGCTCAATTCTTACAGAAAAAAAAACAAAACTCTCTCTCTCTATATATATATATATATATGTGTGTGTGTGTGTGTGTGTGTGTGTGTGTGTGTGTGTGTAAGATTCTGAGACCCAAAATGCAGCAAAGTGGAAGTGGAAGTTTTCCCAGTCATTAAAAAGGGAAAATCAGCCTCCCTAAGAAAACAAATTCTCCTCTCACTGTAAGTGCGGGTTATCAATCGGAATTCTGATGACTTTGGGGCTAACAATTTTAACAACCACTTAAGTCTCACCCTGCGCCTTTTATCTGAGTGCTACACAAACATTGTTAAACACACAAGCCGAGGCTAGGGAAAATGGTATCATCTTGGAGCGGAGAAGACCCAGGGAACTGAAGTGTCCACAGGCCCCTCCCTCCCCCTTCCCTCCACAGACCTAATCAATGGCCTGGCTCGGCTTAGAATTAATAAGTCTGGACTCTTGCACTTTTGACCTAGCTGTTAGATAACAATTCCTTTAGCTGGGCTGTGGGTTATTAGGCATGAAGAGTCAATTTGATAAATAGATGACATTTTATTTATCTAAATTTCTGGAAGAAGCGTGTTTATTTTTAAAGAAAGGAATGTCATTTATAAATAATTTATTTGCACCGTCTGGGTTAAAACATTGAATACTTATTGGAGAAAAAAATAACTAAAAAGGATCTCTGACACTTTATCGACTTAAACCAAAACAAAACAAAAACAAAACCCAGGCTCTTGATACTTTTTTCTCATCCTTTTGAATTGTCTTAATGTCTAATGGAGTGGCGTTTTGATTCGCTGTTCTATTTCGCATTGAATCTCATGGTTGCAAATGGCTTTCTTACTGGCCACAAAGCAGGTGTCATTCTGCAACAACTTTTAATTCTACGGTGGCAGAAACAGCCGATTATTCCCAAATTAAGGATGGGTTAAATGAACAAGGATACGTCTGCAAAATGAAACATGCCCGACATCCCTGATGGTGTAGAATTTTATTATTAGTTTTCTCTCTGTCTCTGTCTCTCTCTCTCTCGCACACACACATACACATACACACACATTTCACTAAGTTTAAAAAAAGGTCACAAAATAGTTTGATATAGACTTGCAAGTTTGCACAACCTTGTATCTACAAGGGATTTTAAATATCCAACCGTAGGGATGTGGTTAGATAAACCATGATTTAATCCCCATAGTGGAATACTATACAGCCATTAAAAGGAGGAAAGGGGGACCCATCTCTGAGATATATCGCTAAAGAAAAAGCTAAGACTCATAGCAGTGGGTCTAGAATATGTCAATGTGTATAAAAAGGAGAAAGATACCCAAGGAAGTGATGACTTTGGTTGCTCTGGGCTGGGGAATGGAGTTGTATGGCACAGAATTAGGAGGCAGGTTTTTCACTCTTTATGCTTTTGTAGCTTTTAACATGGGAGCCATGTAAATGTTTGCCTATTAAAAGTAAATGAAAATAATGAAATTATTAAAAATAAATCATCAGAGAATACCTGTGAATCTCTATGCAGAGGAAAACGTTTTTTCAAAAGATATTTAAGCATTTAGAGTTGGTTACCTCCAGGTACCTTGGTTTGTGGGTGTTTTTCCACTTTTCCTCTTTTGTTTTCCACATTGCTTTCTGATATTTCTGAAATGCACATTAAAAAGAACTCTTTTGTAGATTTTTTTTAAAAGGAAGGAAGAAAATGAGTTTCCCGTCTTCACTCTCAAGGGGATGGATTCCTTTATATGTGTATTAAATATCCCTGAAGTCATCATTGTAAAATGACTGGAGGTGGCCGGGGGTGGGGGAGGGGACACGGAAAAGGACTAATAAAAAGAGGTTTATGGGTATTTGGGTGGGATGAGCAGGATTTCCAGATGCGCGAAAGCCGAGATTTGAGAAGAGGGCGAGGGCGCTCTGGACCAGGATGGAGTGAGATGCACTTCAGAAGTTTAGGGCTGCCCTGTGCCTTCATGCTAAGGGACCCTAAATGCCCAACGCTTGTGACGATTGCCCAGTGGAAAGATGGAGAGAGGGAAGAAACAGTCTGCATCCCCTTTCAATGATGGAGAAACTCAGATGCTGAATGGGGCTCCTCTAAGGTCACCGAGGACCAGGGAGAAGTGATTCTGAGCTTCCCTTCTTAGTGAGAGTCCCTTCCTTTGCTGTGCTAAAGATGACAAGAAGAATGTCTAATTGCAATCAAGGGCTCACTCCATGCCAGACACTGGGCAAAACACTCCACCAGCATTATCTTGTTTAACCTCATGGGTTGCGTGAGAATTAAACAAAAGAATACCCCTTGGGCTGTAGACAACCTTGGAACTGACAGTGGCCACCCTCTCTATCCTATCTTGTCAAGTAGGTTGGATGTAAGAGGTAACCGTGGTCATCTATGTATAGAGGCGCCGTTCGTGCCTGTCCGTATCTGTCACATCTCCGTTTCCAGCGTGCTGGTTGAACTTCCAACGGCCAGCACTTGAAATTCTTTGCCTGAGGACTTTCTCTAGCCACTGGAGCCTTCTCGGCTAGCTCGGCTAGCTCAGGAGCAAACCGAAATTGCCAAGGAATTAATGTCCCACCTTCCTTGCCCCTGGGGTGGGTTACTCTGAGGTGTGTGGTCTACACTGATTCCCACAATTCCCCAGTGGAATTAAGCTCCAGAGCCCAGCTGGGTAACTTGCTACCCTGTACCACCATCTGCCTCCCTTCCCTTTTCCTAAGATCATCTCCCAAACCAACTACTTGTACGGGAAACCTCGTCTCAGGGTCTGCTTCTGGCGACCCTGCCTAAGACATCTACTGTAACCCCATCCTACGCCCTTTCAACAAATATCTATTCTCTTTTGCTTCCTCTCCCATCAACAGAGCATTGGATGGGTTTCAAATCTCATTCACATCTCTTATCTCAATTGAACTTCCCCCAATTCTGTGAGACGGATATGCAGGCATTCCCACCCGACCCTCCTTTCACTGATAAGGAAATTGAGAATTAGAGACGTGGTGTCATTTTTCCAAGAACACACACAGCTGGGAAGGGGCAGAGCTCAAATCCCAGGCTTCTGACTCTACCCCTCACCTTCAGTCCATTGTAACAGTCTACCTTGCCCTTCTCTCATAAGAATATCTTGCATTTATATATCCATGCATATTTTTTTCTGGATAATATTTTATTGGAACTTCTCAACAGCTCTGTATTTGATTATTATCATCATTATCATTTATGGATGAAGAATCCAAGACTCGTAGAGGTCAAGTCATTTGTCTAAGGTCACCGGGCTAATAAGAGGTCTTTTGACTTTTGGTCCAGTTCTCATTCTGTGACCCCAAGGCTACCTCTGCTCTCCTCTCACTTGTCTATCTTGGGGTTCATGCAGAGTCAACAGTGGACACAGGAAAGCGTCACAGGAGGTCAGAAGCTAAGTCAGTTATGAGAATAGTCTTTGACAGTAAGCTGGTACATGTCACTTAGAGGACAAATTGAACTTAAGAAAAAAAATCTCAGAAGATTGCTCTAGCCTCTGTCTGTTTCATGGCAGGGGATTGGCAAAATTTCAGAACTGGGCTAAGTCTTCAGCTCTTGATTCTCTACTCTGTCTTGAGGGGAGGTAAGGATGTGTTTGGACTTTGAGGGAAGGGATCATCGTACGAACCAAACCCAATGAATTCACAACAATATGGGGAAACCACGGGTCAGTCCGCCCTGGTGACTTCTCATAATACAATGATGTTGACCCCTTATTGTGGTACATCCCTTAGTGTGATGGCTAATCCTAACCCCATTGTCCTTGCCAGTGGTTGGTTTAGAAATGGACCTGTGACACAATTCTGCCCAATGACATATAAAGGAGAAGTTTGCTGGAAGGAAGGGGTCTATGGTAGCTAGTTTCCAAAGACGCCCCCTCCACCAATAAACCAGACTTGCCAGTATTCACGCCCTTGTGTTTTCTCTTCCCCTTGAATCTGGGCTGGCCCTGGGACTGAATTTTGACTCATAGGATACAGTGACAGCGATGCCGTATGACTTCTGAGGCTCGGTCCGATTTCTCGTTCTGAAGGAAGCCAGCTGCCGTATGAGAAGTCTGATTACCCTGAGAGTGCCATGCTGTGAGGAAGCCCAGGTGAGCTGCATGGAAGGACTGCATGGAAAGAGAGAGAGATGCCTGGGCTTCCATCTTCCGGCTGTTCAATCATCCCAGCTGAAGCGCTAGATAAGAAGCCACCTTGGACACTGAGCTCAGTTGCCATTCAAATGACTGTAACCCCAGCTGTCATCTGACTGCAATCTCTCGAGAAACCTCCCAAATGACAACCGCCCTGCTGAACCCAGTCAACTCAAAGAACCATGAGAGAGAAGCTTCTGGGGAAAGTCATCTTGCTTCTCAGAAAGAGATAAAGATGACCCTACCTTCTTTCCCCTGGACATGTCAGGTCTAGATGCAGCCAGCTGGGAACACAAGAGATATCATTGTGGAAGGCAAGGACCACACACCAAGGATGGCAGGGCGATGAGAAGAAAGAATCTGAGTCCTTGATGGCACTGTGGCACTGTTGACTCAACCCAGCCCTGAGACCCACCCTACCTTGGACTTCTTGTTGGGTGAAATCACGCCTTCACTGTTAGCCCCAGTTTGGGCTTTGTGTTACTTGCACCGAAAGCTTCCTAATTCATCCCTAGAATGGGGAAGTTGATCTGGGCTAGAAGACAGCAGAAGAGAGAGGTTAAGTCAAGTCCATATGGGTCTCAGTACGGGTTCTGCTACTTCTTAGTTGTGTGGCCTTGGCAAACTACCTCTGAGCCTTAGCTCCCTCATCTGTAGAGAGGGGGAAATAGTTCTGCCCACCAAGTAGGGCTGCTATGAAGAGTCAATGAACGAACGTACATGAATGACTTATGCCAAATGCCTGACCCATAGAAGACCCCCGTAAGCCGTGACTACCACTAAGGCATCATCCAGACAGTTCTTCGGTGCCCTGGACCTCCCCCGTATCCGACAGCCCCAGAAAGGGCGTGGCTTGGCAACCCCCCTCAGAGATCATCAGATGAAAGTTCTCCCCGGAACACCACGTATTCCCACCATCGTCCTGGGGCTTCCAGGAGTCTAGGGTGCAGCACCGCACATCAGGGCCCCAGGTGCCCCCTCTGCGCACCTGCTTGTTCACCAGCTCCGGGGCAACATTCGCTTCGACGTTGGCCTGTCACATCACCTGCTCCCTGCTGGGCTGAGACTGAAGTTGAACACCAAACCAAAGTTTCCTCTTCTCCCTGTTCTCTTTCACTTTCCTCGGTAAACAGGAGCTCCCGTACATTGTACTGGCAGAGGGGCTTCCAAGAAGCGAGACCTGGAGATGCTCGCCAGGCTGCGTTTAATCAGAACCAATGACGGCCTTCCCGCGCGTACACTGCCCTGACCCGCTGCAGTAAAACGGATGTGGTGTTCATACGGAGGCAGAAACGATCTCTGGTTGCCTTACTGGGGGGAGGAAAAAATGAGCAATCATTTGAGAAAGTCTCAGGTGCTTCGTGTACGAAAGCAGGTACCCCAGAGGCAACTGGATTCTAAGATTTAAAAATTATGAGTAGGGCTTCCCTGGTGGCGCAGCGGTTGAGGGTCCGCCTGCCGATGCAGGGGACGCGGGCTCGTGCCCGGGTCTGGTAGGCTCCCACGTGCCGCGGAGCGGCCGGGCCCGTGAGCCATGGCCGCTGAGCCTGCGCGTCCGGAGCCTGTGCTCCGCGGCGGGAGGGGCCACAACACTGAGAGCACCGCGTACCGCCAAAAAAAAAAAAAAAAAATTATGAGTAGAAGAGGGAAAAACTGGGGCTGATGATGAAACTTGGCGTGTGCCCATCCTATGGTATTTGTTTTTATGGGCAGCATCCGGATTCATTGATGTCCCTGCTGTATCTGTTGTTAAATATTTCGAAACCCGCCCGTGGGAAAACCGCTTGTGACGGTCATAAGAAATTTTCTATCTTTAGAAATGGAAACTTTGATTTAACTCTGGGCTTTGGGAGAGATCAGCAAAATGGGTGAGAAAATATATTTTGTTGAGTGTGAGCGAGCTGGAGCTGTGCTTTTTAGGCTGCTAAGCTCTGTGCTAATAGAGGTGTGTTCATGTTACAGAGGAAATACGCCATCCCGTTGTCCTGTAGGGAGGGATGTTTTTGAGAAGAAAAGTACAGTAACTCCCCTACATACGAACCTTCAAGTTGCAAGCTTTCAAAGATGTGAACGTGCATCTGGTCTCTTATTGCTGACGAGCCTTCAGCTCTACCGCCTCCCACCTCCTCTCCCTCCTCCAGTCAGTGGCTCTTCTTGCCTGTCCCCTCGATGTCAGCCCCCGTACGCCAGCTGCTGTACTGGTACTACTGTACTTTTCAAGGCGCTGTACTGTAAGATTTAAAATGTTTTCTTTATTTTTGTGGGTTTTTTTAGTGTATTATTTGTGTGAAAAGTGTGATAAACCTATTACGGTACAGTATTATATAGCCAATTGTGTTCGTTGGGTGCCTAGGCTAACTTTGCTGGACTTACGAACAAATTGGACTCATGAGTGCACTCTCGGAGCGGAACTCGTTCGTATGTAGGGGTTTACTGTATATGTTTGAGAGTTGCTTGCAAAGGATGCGGATGGATGGGAAACAGTGGGAAGTGCTGCTGTAGGAAGGTGAGTTACTCTGGGAATCAAGCACTGCTGCTTGTCGGCCCAGGTAACAAGATATGCCACAGAGTTGGGGTGAGGCCCACCCTAGCCACCTCTGCTCACCCACCCTGTGAACTTGGGAAAGAGGAAAGAGGGTTATCTTGGCACTGAGCACCTTCTCAGGAGCCCCTTGCACCACAGCAATGGTGGGGCCATCTCAGGACAGAGGACCTCAACCAAGGGAAGACAGTCATGCACAGTTGTGCGTCTATATTAGATAAATTGGTTTGTGAGCTCATCTGAATCTCCTCCTTTGGTACCCTCAGCCATACTTGGTGAGCTTTGTATCCATCAAGAACTTGTACAGTTGCGGGTGACAGAAATTAAACTCCAATTGGCTTAGCCAGAAAGGAACTTATTGGCTCACGAACCCGGGAAGTCCAGGAATAGTAATGGCTTCAGGCGTGGCTTGACCCAGGGGCTCAATGATAGAGCCAGTTTTCTTGCTTTCTCTGTCTCATAAAACAAATGATGTAGACTCAGGCAGTGATGATCTGTGGATGAAACCATTAGATGAAAAGCTGATGAGGAAACGTGCAATGAAGAGATCAGGCTGTCATCACCTGAATTCCTTGATCAATTGCAGCATTCAACTAATAGTGGGACAACCAGACATTGTGAGGCCTCTGTGATGGATTCTTATGAAAAGGTTGAATCTGAATCTACTTAAGCCTTGTCTTAGTTTGGGTTCCCCCTGAAGCTGCTCTAAGATGAAAATTCACGTACACATAATGTATTTTGGAGGTAGTGCCTGGAAATGCTGGTAGTGGAATGAGAAAATGAGACAGGGAAGGGAAGGCAGACAGTAAAGGGTGAGTTATCAAGCATGTTACCTCTGTGGGTGATTACAGCTTAACCCTGGAACCCTCAACCCAGGAGCCAGTGTAAACTATGCCCCTCAGGGTCATCCCACCCAAGGGATGGCACAGCTGGAGTATTTATATAGCAATTCCTCTAAGCCACTGGTTAAGGGCTATTCCTGAGTGGGGAGGGTTGAGTCTCCAGCACTTCCGGCCAGCGGACCCTGGTAGCTGAGACAGCCTCTAGGTACAGAAATGCCAAAACTATCACTTCATACTAAAGTGATACATGCGAGAGGACAGGCATGAGGCCCAGTGTCTACTACAAGTCTTTAGAGCTCACTGGTATTTGCAAGAAACACAAGGGACTGGAAACAGGTTAAATGACACCACATGAGCATTACATAATGATAAAGGGGTCAATTCTCCAAAAACACTAGCAATCCTCAACACGTATGCACCTAACAACAGAGACTCAAAATACACAATGCAAAGCTGATAGAACCGCAAGGAGAGATAGACACACCCACTGTTACAGCTGGAGAATTCAGTACCCCTCAGGAATCGACAGATCGAGCTGGCCAAAAGTCATTAAGGACATAGCTGACCTCAACAACACCATCAATCAACTGGATATAATTGACATCTATCGACTACTTCATGCAACAACAGCAGAAAATATATTCTTAAGCTCGCCGGGAACATTCACCAAGACAGACCGTATTCTGGGCCATAAAACATACCTTAACACCTGTAAAAGAAGAGAAACCGGGCTTCCCTGGTTGCGCAGTGGCTGAGAGTCCGCCTGCCGATGCAGGGGACGCGGGTCGGTGCCCGGGTCCGGGAAGATCCCACGTGCCACGGAGCGGCTGAGCCCGTGAACCATGGGCGCTGAGCCTGCACGTCTGGAGCCTGTGCTCCGCAACGGGAGAGGCCACAACAGTGAGAGGCCCGCATACCGCAAAAAAAAAAAAAAAAAAAAAAAGAATAGAAACCATATAATATATGTTCTTAGACTATGATGGAATTAAACTAGAAATCAGTAACAGAAAGATAACTAGAAACTCCCCAAATACTTGGAGATTAAACAACACATTCTAAATAACACATTAATAGATTAAACACCACCTCTAGATAGCACAGGCGTCAAAGAAGTCTTAAGAGAAATTTAAAAATATTTCAACTAAATGAAAATTAAAATACAACTTATCAAAATTTGTAGGATGCAGTGAAAGCAGTGCTTAGTGGAAAACTTATAGAATTGAATGTATATATTAGAAAAGAAGAAAGCTCTAATATCAATCATCTAAGCTTCCACCTTAGGAAACTAGAAAAAGAAGAGATAAATAAATTCAAAGTCAGCAGAAGAAAATAAATAATAAAAATTAAAGCAATAATCAATGAAATTGAAAACAGGAAATCAATAGAGAAAATAAATGAACCTAAATGGCACACAGACAAGTCCAGAATGTGGGACATTATCTATGACTTGTTTCTACAGCAAGTCAGTGGCATGAAAAGGGAGTTGGGGTGTGCTCTACATGAAAAGATAGCTAAAAAGTACACCAAGCAAATGTAATATGTGTACTTGTTTGGACCCTAATTAGAACAAGACAACCATAGAAGATTTTCTAGACAGTCAGGAAATTTTGATCCTAAACTGAGAATTAGATGATAGCAAAGAATTATCGTCAAATTTGTTAATGTGATAATAGCACTGAAGCCATGTAAGAAAATGCCCAGGTTATTTAAAGATGCCCATGGAAGTAGCAATGAAATAACACAATGGCTGGGATTTCTTTTAAAGTTCTTCTTTTTAGATAAAAACAAAGTCTGACCCTGCCCTTACTTCTCCTCATTTTAATCCTTGGAACTGTCAGGCTTTGTGTTTCTTTAAAATTTAAATAAAATGTAAAATCATAGATTATTCGGCACTAGTTTGTTTTTTTTTAAATATTGCATTAAAATACTATTTATTCTGATTACCGAGTTTTTTGGGCGGCCCCTTAAATTCTGTGCGAGTGAAGCATTAGTCCTGGCACTGTGTCTAACTCAAGTCGCCTTATTCCTTGCCTGGGGGATGCCTTGCCTCAGGGTAACCAGAGCTGGTCACTGTTTTCCAGGTAATTACCCGCGGAAGATTTCTCCACCTTCCACTCTTACCGCTTCTACATATTTTACACCCTCTTCCACCCTTCAAGGAACCACAATGGGAGACACAGTCCAAATTTAGGACGTGGTGGCTCGTGGTTAATTAGGAGTCTCGCCAAGGGAGAACACGCTATTTGCCATCCCTGCCTTGAGTCTTCTTAGTGTTTTTAAATCAGCTTTAATTATCCATAGCCAACCCAAGTGCTTGTCTCCTGTTCACTCTGCCTTCTTACTTTCACCCCCTTCTAACCTGACACAAGCCACACTCTCCCACCGCACCCCCGTCCTTGTAGACACATTCTGTATTTTCTGGGATTGCTTCTCTGCCCGGTTTCCAGCAGGAAACAAGGACAAGATTTGAGTCTTTTTCTGACTGTGCACACATGTGATGGTCCCTGGCTCTTAGGTGCAAGAATCCTTGTTCAGTGCATAGGGTTCCATTTCAAATGTTCCTCAAACCCTCTTGGAAGTGAATAAAATGTTACACTTGTAAGGCGCCTAAAGAATAACTGAATCCCAGGCTTCTTAACTCTTTTTATGAGGTACGCAATGAAAGCTCTAAGAGTCAGGTGGATCTGGGTTCAAATTCTGACTCTGCTGCTGTGGGCCTTTAGACTAGTGACTTAACCTCTCTGAGCCTGAGTCAAATAGGAATAAAAATTGTATGGACCTCATAGGGTTGTTGGGACAGTAAGTGAGCGATGTCTGTGATGTGCTTAGCATAATTCTTGGAACAAAGTAATTGCTTAATACATGCTGGTTGCAATGATTATTTTGGGGGTCACCTGTACCTCTTTGAGAATCTACAAAAAGCTATGCAAGACCCTTCAGGAAAATATACATAAAATGTTTGCCTTCCTTTACATAAAAAAGAATTAAATATGTTTTAAAAATTAATCCATACAGATATTTTACTTTATTATTATGAACATATTTTATGAAAAAGAAAAAATAATAAAAATCCTATACGAGCATAGAGTAAAACAATTTAACAGACAATGTGAAAAATAGAAGGAAAGCATTCTTTTCCTACCTCATACGAGAAAGGCAGTTCTCAGCATTTCCTCCATCAAGGACCATTCATGACAAGGTTCATGGCTTACAGTCTTGCAAAGCCAAGAGCAGCCATGGAAGATGCACTTTCTTACCCTGTTTCACGTACTGAAATAGAGTCAATTCTTTCCCGTGTTGTTACATAGACTTCCTACGTATTCATTTTTAAAATGCACTGTTTTTGTTCTGATTATGGAACTGATACATGCACTATGTGTGAGTAAAGTGAAAAATCGTCTCTCATAATCCAACCCTAGAGATAAGCGTTGAGAGATCGGGGTATATCCTTCCGGTATTTGCTCAGTGCAGATAGGATGCATGTAAAAACACGTGCTGGGCTTGGTGGGGCATCTAAGAGAGGTGCTTTGTCAGGTGGCTGGAGGTGGGACCGTCCACATCCCACATACCTAGGTTTGCCTCTTGGATCCAGCAAGCCCTCCAGTGACCTTGGACATCCTTTTAATATCTCCAAACCTCATTTCCTCATCTGTACAGTGGGACAAACAATAATATCTAGCCTGAGGAATTGTTGCAAACATTAAATGAATTGACGCATGTAAAGCTCTTAGCAAAATGTTTCTCCACCTCGGCACTACTGACATTTTGACTGGAGAACTCTTGATTGACAGAGGGGGCTGGGCAGGGGTAGGCTGGCCTGTCATTGTAGGATGTTTAGCAGCATCCCTAACGTCTACTCACTAGATGTGGAGGGCATTCCCCCAACCCCAACAGTTGTGCCGATCGGAAGCCTCCAGTCACAACCACGTCCTCCGCCATAGTAAGTGCTCAATAAACTCTCCTCTATATTATCATCATTACTGAACCTAAAACATTCCATGGCTCAATTAATACAAAAATACAAATCTACTGGTATTTTAACTGGCTGTGAAGGAGTCCAGTTCCTTCTTTCTATTCACAGCCCTTACAGAAAAAATACTCAGTTTAACCTCAGATACAAACTTTTCCTTAGGAGAACTTTTCACCTGTATAATAGTAAAATACTGATGAAATGCTACATACAGAACAACAGGATTCAGCCATTTTTATTGGCTCTGTGCCTCCGAAACTGTCCTCTTTCTCCCCCTTCCCCCACACGCAGGTGACAGACAAAACTGAGTCTGCAATTAATAAGCTGCTTTTCCTGGCCCCAAAGTACCTAATTTCTCGTCCCTCATTGTGCATCGGGGTGTTTTTCCACAGAGTCCGAGGAAGATGGGATTATGTGTATGCATGCACGCATTCACAAGCTAGTTAGGATGCAAACCCCCGGGGAATAAACTTGGAAAACGACCGAATTAATCACTTATGATCTGCGTTTGGTGCATATTATCATAATATTGATATAATACACACACTGTTCTTTGTTTATTTCTATACTGAGAGCTTGCCCTGAAGCAATTTTGAAGAAATTTGAGACCCACGCACCTGGCTAAATGCTCTCTCTCTCTCTCTCTCTCTCTCTAAATAACCCCAGGTCTCCTGGTTTGCAAGGATCAGACTAAAATGAGTTACATTTGCCAGAACATTTTTAAGTAGGGAAATAAATTAGAGTGGTAATAATCATAACAGTTGTATAATAAATGTTAAAAATCGTAAGTTCCCCAGCGTACTTCATAACTTTATTTTGGTGGGGTGGCGGTGTGTGTGGAAATTCCATCGTCTGCATCTGGTGACGTCATCAGGCTGCAGTGAGAGGGGCCGACTTCTAAATTCCAAATGTCACCAAGGTGCCGAATGAGGTGGCACTTCGACTTTCTCAGCCGAGTTTGCTGGGCTTGAATTATTATAGACATCGCTTGCAAGATGAATTTAGGACTTCAGGAACGTTTCTGGATTGACCATCTTTCTCTTCTACTTTCTCCATCAAGGAACCCAAGGCAGCCACACCTGTACAAATCATCTACATGCCCGCACTCCCAATAATTCCTCCATCTCCACCTGCAGACTGAAGAAAAATAGGACTGAAAAAAAGGGATGACAGCATGTTCCCAAACCAGAGCCCCTTCCAGGAAGCCCAGATGACTAGAAACCATGTTTAAATGCCCCTAAATGCCCAAACCTGTGTCCTGGGCTGTAAGGTTTGGTCTGAGAGCCATCCATTCAATACACAGATGAAAGTGAAGGATTCAACCAGTGAAAATCAGACACAATTCACAACAATGCTAGTCAACATTTATATGCCTGGCCTTGTGCTAACCACTTTGCTTGCATTTTCTTACTTTTCCTGCCATGGTGGACTATTAATACTCCCATTTTACAGATGTGGAAACCGAGGCTCAGAGGGTGTAAATCACTTGCTCAAGGTTACAACAGCTTTAAGTAGGAGAGGTAGGTCAAACCCAGATCTCGGTAACTCCAGAGATGATACTCTTAACCATGATGCTGTATTACTAAGACAAGCTGCATCCCTGTGAGATGCAAGGTTTTCAAATTCTAGAGGCATGCCTGCAAATCTCGACGTAGTCATGCATGATGTGAACAAATTGTAGCATTACCAGAGTATGGTTGCTATGGACTATAGCCCAAAGAATCATCTAAATGACTTTTCTCCGTGATAATTGGGAAGAGTCCTCATGTCAAAAATTAATGCTGCATCTGTTATCAGGCTTAAAGACCCAAAGCAGAGTTTACCCTTTGATGAAACAGCTATTCCTTTCCGGAATATGACCAATAGACCATCACATGAAGTAATCTCCCATGTTCTATTTCCCATCTTGTTGGGTCACTTGTTTCTCAACATCCTAAGAGCCCTAATAGAGTGTTTGAAAGCCCAGACTTTGGTTAGACAGTCCTAGGTTTGAAAGCTGACATCCCCTCTAATCAGCTCTGTGGTCCTGAGCCAGGGGCTCCACCTCTCTGAACCTCAGTGTACCACCTGTGAATGGAGGGATGCTCATAGCCACAGTCACTGCCAGCCCATATTGTCGTGCCTTTGCAAAGTTAGGAAAAGGCACCCCTCCCTCAAGTCACCTTACTTCTGTGTTGGAAATTTGTCATAATATATTAATTTCTTTAAAACAGACACCTTACTGCCATCTGCTGGAAAGCTGTTGTAATAAATAGACATACATGTGTACAAGCCAGGCTGTGAATGTCATCCTCTTTGTGCAGTGCGTGACCTGCACAACAGTACATGGTTGCCCAGTAATTCCTCACTGGATTGTTGGGAAATTTCATACTGCCTGCCAAGTGTTTACTTAGCACTTTGGTAGATATGGTCCACAGGTTCTCAGCAAATGCTGGCTGCTGTGTTAAGCTCTGGCTCAAATAGGTTGGATGATAGTATCTCTTCTGGCCACTTACTGAGAATTCTCATGGAGCATCTGTTTTGGGGGTGAGGTCTCGGTGTCTCAGTAAATCTCAGCCCATCTCTCAGCACTTGTCCCCTTTGCCCCCCATGTCCTGGACAGCAACTTTCAACTCCTTACACGCTTCTTCTCTTGCCTCCTGGCCAGGAAAAGGGACTGAGAGAACTTTCTGGGGCTGGCTCCAAAAACTCTGGTATTCCTTTGATGCTTTGAATCACTGAGGCTCCCCCAGAGAGCCTTGTAAAACGTTTGGTATGTTCCATCAGCTTTGCCCCTGGCCCAAAATTTCCTGGGATGGATGAAGAACATGGTGTCTGCAGTTCAACACAAAACCTGGGTTTGAATCCTAGCTTTTCCATTTACTAGCTGTGTGCCCTTGGGTGAGTAACTTAACCTTGCTGTGCTTCAGTTTCTTTACAGGTAAAAGGATCTACTCATCTATCTATCACCTAGATGTACAAACAGAAAAGGAGAAAATGTGTTTAAAGCATTTAAGAGTAAGCCCTTTATGAATCAAAGTTATCGTTTTCATTGACAACCAGGAAAAATATTTCAGACTATTATAGGGTCATACATTTCCAGCTGCCCATCTGATCTCTAATGACCTTGTTTACTAAACCAAAACCTAGAACCCCAAATCTGACAGACCATCCCGAAAATGCCTTCTTCTAGTGGTTTATAGGAAAAGCTAAAAGTCTAATCGCGTTTCCTTCTGCATTTAAGGCATCACACAAAATCAGATGTGTCCCAGCTTCTGTGGGACACAGAGTCTTCACTCAGGAAGTGCTTTTAACGTCACAGCTGTTTCTTCTTCAACAGCAAATACTCTAGAGATATGAATTGCCACTAGCAAGGGACCCACCAGCATAGTTTCCCCTCCATGGTACTCAGGCGGCCTATACCTAGTCCTTTATCATTATGTCCTTTTTTTCCTGGAACTTTAGGCAGGATAAGAACATTCTGTTTCCCAGTTTCTCCTCTTATGTTCGCTGTCCGCTCCATCCCCCATCCCTGGCTGCAGACTTCCAGAGCCTTCTCGCTCAGCCTGAGGATCTGTGCCTTATTGAAATAGCTCTGGTACACAGAGTACATGCCTAGGTTGTTACTGGCTAAAAAACAGCTGTTTTTGGATGATGGTTTAGTTCATTCTGGGGGACATGGGCAGGGCAAGGAAGAATCTCCTCAGAAGGCCAGTCTACATACAGATGGTCCAGAAATGCAGGTCTGGAGGCAACTTCTGCAGCCTCCCTTGACTGTGTGACTTTCAGCACGTGGCATCACCTCTCTGAATCCATTCGCATTTCCTTTGTCCTTAAATGTCTTTAAATGCAAATGAGGCAAAATTTTCACAAACGAGGTAGAGCTTAAGAACTAGGTCTTTGGAGGAAACCCACCTGGTCTCTGAAGTCCACCATTCAGCTGCTGTGTGACCCTGAATCAATTACTTCCACTCCTGAGCCTCAACTTCTTCATTTATGAAATGAGGATAAAAGATAGTTTCTATCTCCTGGACTTGTTGTGAGGATTAAAAGAGATAATGCTTTGAAAGTGCTGGCAAAGTGTCTGACCTGGGGTGAACACTCCATAAATCTTAGTCATTATTATAAGCCTTTTAATAAAATAGAGGCTTTCTGGGGGTTAAAAAAAAATAATAAATACTCATGAGCCAAGAAGCATTTTGGAAAACTGCTTTATTTAACATGTTCTGAATGTATCTGGCTAGTCTTTTCCACTAAAAAAAAAAAAAAAATTCCCCCAAGGAGGCCACAGTCTCGGCACAGCACACAGCCTGCTCCAGGCCACACAGTAAGTTTGATTTGGGCTCCCAGGAATGAAATCCAGGCCTCTGACCCCGAGTCAGATGGTCCAAGCTCCCTGCTCTCAATCACAGCCAGAGATGTCACAAGGAACCGTGCCACATCTTAGGGAAGGAAAATGAGATTTCTCTCTCGCCTTGATCTGGTCCCAGGCTCCAGTCAGGGGGCGAAAAAACCCTCAGCACCCTGGAAATCTCTCCTCTCTCCCTTTCCTTCAATTCCGGAGTGCCCTTGCCTCGCTGCAGTATCCCAACCCCCAAAATTTCCAAACCAAGACTGGGCCTTTGAGATCCCTCAGCTGCCCTGCCAACAAGGCGGGGACTAGAGCAAGGCTCCCCGAGCAACACTGAAGACAGGGCCAAAAAAGAGTCATCAAGATAAATAATATTTTAATGCGGTATATTAAAAAAACAAAACTAACGCAAAAAAAAAAAAAGTTCACGGTGAACAAAATGTCAACATTTTAAATAAAGCGAGGATCAGTGGCCAGGATAGCCCCCTCTCACCTGCAACCCACAGTGTAACCCAAGGGAGTGAGGTTAAATTTTGCCACTACCTGAGCCCCACCCCTTCGAATTTCCCGTAAGGGCCACAGCCATAAATTTCCACCTTCCCTCCCTGCGCGCGCCCCTTTCCCCAAAGAGGTGAGGAGGGGTGAACAGCACCGAGGCTATTTGGAAGGCTGAAGCGAGAAAGAGGATTTGGGTGGGACAGTCCAACTTTCCGTCTCGCGTTTAAACTCCATCTAGGCTCCTCTCCTTAATCAATAAAACAAGAATTAGATTTTAGCTCCAAGAGTCGCTTCCTGTCGTCCAGTTTATGACCTTGGCCACCTCGCAGCCTTTTAAAGCCGCCGGGACTGGTTTCCTCAAATACCTGAGGTCGCAGAAACAGGTAGTAAACAGATTTGGAGGCTTCCTGCGGCTCAGTGGGCAGGGCAAGTTCAACGACCCCACCCCACGCGTTCTGGGTGCGCTGCGCTAGCTCTCCGAGAACT
>NW_020172781.1:1040684-1117670 GCF_003031525.2 Neophocaena asiaeorientalis asiaeorientalis | reverse complement strand
CCGCCCTCGCCGCCCTCGCCCAAGGGGGAGGACTTTGAATTCCAGACCCGGAATTCTTCTTTTTTTTTTTCGATTTTATTCTCTCCTGCCTCCGGCTCCAGCTCCGCCCTCGCCCAAGGGGGAGGACTTTGAATTCCAGACCCGGAATTCTTCTTTTTTTTTTTGAAATTGATCGATTTTATCCGGGAGCTTCAAATCGAAACCAGGAGAGGGGGCTTTGAAATGTCAAAGAAAAGTTGCAAAAGGAAAAAGGGGGTGGGGTGAGGGAGGGAGTGGGCAGGCAGAAGTTTTCTTTCCAACTGAAAAACGCCTCGCTGGTACCTTTGTAACGATGCTTAACCTTTTCACCCTTGCGGCGGTGGTGGTGAGCTCCTTGGAGCTCTTTGAAAATTTGATGAGACCTGTGGACCTTCTCCCTGGGGAAAAAAAAATGCCCTTTAGGGACGTGATACGTTTGTATTCAATTTCTGGAGGCTCCGGGAGTCCGGAGCGGACCGTTTTTGCGCAATTCGCGGAAGTTTTTTCCAAAACCTTCTGCCCGGCCGTTTGCTTTGGAATGGAACCCTTCCCAATTAAAATTCGGAACGAGTCCTGTTTGCCAGGGGTCATTTCGACCTAATTAAAAAAAAAAAAAAAAAAAAATCCAGCCTCGTTCTGGAAAAGGCAAGAGCTGGCAGGCACGCCTTCTAACTGGGGACTCCGTGTAGCCCCAGACCCGGAGCCTGGAAACCTGGGCCCGCTGAACATTCCGCCGCCGCCGCTGCCGGTGCCCCACTTTTCAACGAGGCCACCTCCTCACACTGCCGGCACCGCCCCAGTCCTTTCCTTCCGGTCCCCACAGCGGGCTGCTGGGACAGGAGTCTTCTAAACTTGGCCATCTCCCTCCGCTTCCCTTTAGAATAAAGTATCAAGTCCGGAAGACCTCGGGCTGGTGCCGGAGGTACCTCTTTAAGTGATGGTACTTTGGCAGGCCCCGGAAATCCAGATTTGGTTAATTGCAGGGAGCTTCCTGTCTACTTCAGGTGGGCCCTGGGGCCAAGAGGATTAAAATAACTATCCTAGGAGTCGTTGAAAACCTCATCCAAATCGTCGTCTTTAATCGTTTAATTGTTTTGAAGACCTCCTAATGGCTAGGCACCCTGGGGCAGGGCAGGAAAAAATGTGGGCCTGGTTCAGCCCAGGCAGGGCTGAACTCACCCTACCCCTTTCCTCTCCAGCAGCCCAGGACTGGTGCTGCAGAAGGGAGGTGGGCAGAGTGGGTGCAAAGGGTGCTGGGGTCACAGAGGGCAGCTGTCCCAAGAGACGTCAGCTTAGGACAGATGAGGGTACAATGGAGAGAGATGTACTGAGGTAAACAGAGAGAGAGAGAGGAACATCAGAAAGAGAGGAAGAGATGCATACGTAAAAGAAGACAAAGTGACATAGTGAAACAGAAGTAGATAAAGCAGAGCGGTAGACCATAAGAGATGCACCCAGAAAGATGCAGAGATAGCTCCAGGTAGAGAGACTCAATGCATCCTGAGTCCCGAGTGTGCATCACCCACAGCCCAGGGATTCTGGTGGCCAGGCTGCCATATGGTGGCCCAATAGCCTCATGACAGCCCCTCCAGCTGCTGGGTCTCGGTCCAGTTGTGTACTCACCTTGTACGGTGAGCCCACATGTCCCGTTTGAGACCTGGGAGAGCTGTCGAGGTCCCCGGTGGTTACTTGGCTCCTGGGATCTGAGCAGATGAGGGCTTTAGGCATGATTGGTAGCTTGCTGGTAGCTACATGGCTGACCCAACATGAAAGGAAGTTACTAACTACTGAACACCTAGGACCCCGACACATCTGACAAGAAGGTACCATTGAAGAATGATGGACTGGTGTCAAGAGATTGCCAACCTCTCGATAGTGAGACTTCAGCTGGCAAGAGAGCGTCCTTCCTTATTCAGAGAACTGGGCTAGTGGGGTCCCCAGGAGGGATGCAAAGAGCTTCCCAATGCAGGGTGGAGCCAGTTGACCATCTGGAACATTAGAGATGCCCCATGAATGTCTGCTGAAGAATCAGGGTAATCAGTCCAGTGCCTGCTCAATGTCCATTTAGTCCTTGCAAAAACCCTATGAAGAGGTAGCATTATTGTCTGTTCTGTCCCTAGGTTCACAGGGGTTAAGCTACTTGCGCCACATCTCAGGAAGCAAGTTCTGTAGGGTGCGAACAGGAAGGTCACTTGTTCCCTGGGGGCTGCGCAGAGGGTGGGCTTTTTTTGCCTTTGAGCTCCTGTCCCAAAATATCTAGTTCTGTCTCTGAGCTGCACCTCCCAGGCAGAGGAAAAAAAACCCACTGGGTTGTAGCACCCTGGCAGACCCATCCTTTACAATGTGGAGCCCTGGGGCAAGGGTACAAATTGAGGTCCCCATACTGTGATTGAGAACTTCAGAGTTATAAATCAAGATAGCAAACTAGTCTCTTTTTTTTCCTTTTTTTTTTAATTTTTGGCTGCACCATGCAGCTTGCGGGATCTTAGTTCCCCAACCAGGGATTGAACCCGCACCCCCTGCGGTAGAAGTGTGGAATCTTAACCACTGCACTGCCAAGGAAGTCCCAAGATAGGAAACTGGTAAATAAAATGTGTTCTATCATCTGACAAGTGGGCAAGTATACCTTTCTAATAATTTGAAAGACCAAAGTGGACTTGAGAATTCTCAGTTCTTTTGAGTTCTGTCCCAGAATCCAGTGACAGAGGAAGAGCTGACACCCAGCCTCCAGCCCCACATCGTTATGGCCCACCTTCGTGTGTCTCTACCATGAGGGGCTCTGTACACAAGTGTGGACACCCCAGCCTGCACTCCCAAGCCTTATGCGTATTCCCTCCTGCAAACAGCCACCTCTGGGCCATCCCGCATGCCCAGGGGTGAGCACAAGGGTAGGGGGATATACCCTCCAGTGATGCATCCAAGAAATAGGACCAAGCAGGGTCTAGGTTCAGACTGGGGCCCATTTGGGCAGAAGTCTCAGTTTCTGGGTACCCTGAACATGTGGGTACCAGTGATGGAGGGATGTAGCCTCTGTCCTACAAACTCTCTGCCCCTATGAGAGGGGCATGGGCAAAACGAGGCAGAGTGGAGCCCACTAAAGCACAGAGGCCCTCTTGCCCAAGACCAAGCACTGCCCTGGCACGGCTGGACCCGACCATGGATGCCCCCCAGAACCCCTCACTGTCTGCAAACCTTTCTGACACCCACAGCTTACGCACCCTCTGAGGCCCCAGCCACGCTCAGCTCCTGCCATCGCTGATGTTTCCTCTGGGAGCACATTTGGCAAGAAAATCTGCTGTGTGCAGAATTCTGGGTTGTTCTTGGCCTCGCCCTCACCCTCGGTGCAAACACAGACATCCACACAGAGCAGAGTGGGCTTTGCAGGAGCTCCATGGGGTTTGGCTTATGGCAAAGAAACCGACCTCTCCTTTCTCCCTTGCTTGAGCCGGAGCCCTCCCAGTGCCAAGGAGGAAAAACAAAAGCATTTAGGAGCAGACTTGGAGGGAAACCCACCTTCCCTTCTCCGCTTTTCCCCAGAGATAACCTGGTGCTTGCCTGTCACGGCTGAGAAGACCTCTCTGCTTCCCTTCCCAAATCAGAGTACCTCTGGGGTTCTAGAGGTGGTCCCTGCGTGCACTTGAGCATCCTTGAGATCACGCTAAAATCGTATGCAATATTGTGCATATCTATACCTCTGCCTTTTTTATATCTGGTATGTCTGTCTCTATCCCTCGGTCTCTCTGCTTCTGTCTGTGTGTCTGTGCATTTGGGGTAAGGGGCCCAGCTTTCATCAGATTATCTGAGATATCCATGATCCCAAAAGGGTTTTGAGCTCCTGGGCTTAGAGGTTAAGGATTTTCAGGGGCAAGCGGTACCCATGTCCCCCAGCATAGGTATAAGAACCTCCAATACCGCCGCTAATAGCCTTACAATCCAAACAATCGAATTATCCATCAACAGTAGAACAGATGATTGCGTTGCGATAAAGTCACCAAAACGAATCTTATTCTGCAGTAAAAACGAATGGACTACAACCTCCTGCAAAAATGTGGATGAAGCATAACATTATGCTTTCACTCAAGCATAACACTGAGTGAAAGAAGAGGATGCGAAAGGGTCCTATAGTGAGGGTTCCTATTGCTGCTTCATGACACCTGAGGGGCCCGGCTGAAACTGAATCCTGGTTTGTCTCACCCTTTCACACTCCAGAGGGCGAAACTCTTTAAACTGCTCTGCTCTGGAATGATCGCCAAGAGTTCATAAGGGAGAACCTGTCCCTTCCATCATGCTGAAGGAGGCAGGGGCAGAGAACAGAGTTAAACAGGGCTGTGCCCTGTGTGGAGAGACAGCGCAGAGAGCGGGGCAAAGGAGCCCTCGGAGCTTGGAATATAATTATTGTCCAGCCCGTATTATTGTCTCTTGGAGCACATTAAGGTTTGAAACCCAATTCTAACCATTGCAAAAAGGATATTTAAAAGTTTGGCTCTACCTTCAGTATATGCCTCCTTTTAAAACTCATTTAAATAAAACGAAACCAAAACATTTTACGATCCCCCTCCCGCCCCCAAAAGAAGCCCACAAAATGATGATCCGGGCAGCCTGAATGATCACAGCTTGCCCAGAGATTACCCTAAAAATCCTTTGACGTAAAAATTTGCTTTCAATCTTTCCACATATACAAATATTTCCCTCTGTTTTTTACCTCGTTAAATTCCTTAGATGCAGGAGCCAAAGGAAGCCTCGTGCAGGACCAAATTATCTCTGTTCCACATGTTTAGTTTTTAATAATAAAGTAAAATGAAATGAAATCCAAAGGGTGCAAGCTTTCCAACCAGGCTTTTATTACCTGATCGGAACACATGTCTCAGCCACGCCCGAGGGAAGCTTCCTTCTCGGACCCAGACCCCAGCTGTCCAGGGCGAGCTCTTATCTTGTCCCCTGATCCCAGACCACTCCGGAATTCTCATCCCCTACATCTGGTCCTTCTGAAAGGGCTGTGGTTTCTTCTGGCCGAGGGTGAGCCATGGCTAAGTAGCCGAGTCTGGAAGTAACTCAGTTCGGGGTTCAAGAATGAGTTTTCTTACAGTTTAAGTCACTGCATCTGGTGGCCCAAGCTTTTTTGTTTTCCTGTTGATTAATTCAAGAAGTATTTATTTACAGCATTTATTAGGTGCACACAGTGTGTGAGGTTCAGGGATAAAACAGTGAACCTGCTGTATAGTATCCCTGTTTTGGGGTGCTAGCCATTCTAGAGGAGAAGACAAACAATAAGCAAGTAAAAAATATATATGTTTGTATGTGTGTAATTTTCTGCATAGTATTTAATGATTTCTAAAATTTTATATGTATAAAATTATAAATAATACATAATTTTAGTATACACACATACATTCCTCACCCACCATGATTCTTTCTCGTATGATTTTATTTTACTTTTTGCATATTACTCGATGATTTCTAAATTATATATAATTTCGTATTGTTATATGTGATTTATTTAATTTTATATAATTTTATAAGTATAATAATATATATATACCTTTTAGAAATCTTTAGGTACTATGCAGAAAATAAAATCACATGGGAGAGAATTATGGTGGAGGAGAATGTCTTTTAGATAAAATGGGGCCAGAGAATTCCTCCCCGCAAAAATAATTTTTAAAAAAGTTTTGTCGCAAAATGATATAAATGAACTTATTTATAAACAGAAGTATACCCACAGACATAGAAAACAAACTTAGGTTTACTAACGTGGAAAAGGGTGGGGGAAGGATAGATTAGGGGTTTAGGATTAACATATACAGACTACAATATATAAAATAGTTAACCAACAAGGACCTACTGTACAGCACACAGAACTATACTCAGTATTTTGTAATAGGCTGTAAAGGAAAAGAATATATATATATATAACTGAATCACTTTGCTGTACCCCTGAAACTAACACAACATTGTAAATCAACTAGACTTCAATTTAAAAATAAATAAATAGGGCTTCCCTGGTGGCGCAGTGGTTGAGAGTCCGCTTGCCGATGCAGGGGACCGCGGGTTCGTGCCCCGGTCCGGGAAGATCCCACGTGCCGCGGAGCGGCTGGGCCCGTGAGCCATGGCCGCTGAGCCTGCGCGTCTGGAGCCTGTGCTCCGCAACGGGAGAGGCCACAACAGTGAGAGGCCCGCGTACCGCAATAAATAAATAAATTCTAAAAAATAAATAATAGGCAGTTTTATTGAGTTAAATTTACATACATTAAAATTCACCCTTGATAACCTTCTAGTTCAGTGACTTTTGACAAAAGTGTACAGTTGTGTAATGACCAGGCTAACCGAGGTACAGAATATTTCCCTCACCCCGAAAACTCCCTTTGAAACTCTTTAGTCTCCTTCCTTTCCCCTGGTCCCTGGCAACCACTGACCTAGTTTCTGTCCCATAGTTTTGCTTTCTCTGGAATGTAATATAAATGGAATTAGATCGTATGTAGGTTTTTGTGCCTGGGTTTTCTTCACTCAGCCCCGTGCTCTTGTGGCTCATCCATTTTGCTGCAAGAATCATCAGTCAGTTCCTTTTTATGGCTGAATAGTATTCCACCAAGTGAACGTACCGTGGTTCGTTTGTCCATCCCGTAGTTGATGCACGCATGATGTTTTCTCCAGTTTGGGGCTGTTGTGAATAAAACTGCTACGAACATTCATGCACATGTCTTTGCGTGAACATACGTTTTCATTTCTCTTGGTTAAATGCTTAAGAGTACAATTGCTGGCTCATATGGTAACTCTGTTTGTAACTGTGTAAGAAACGGCCACAGTGTTTTCCAAAGAGACTCTACAATTTCGCATTCCCACCAGCGACATGAGAGCATCCCAGCGGTTCCAAGTCCTCAACACTTGGTATTGTCACCTTTTTACTTTTAGCCATTTTACTGTGTTTTTCCCTAATGCTTGATATTGTTGAACACCTTTTCAGGTACTTCTTGGCCATCATTATATGAAACATTTAATTTTGTATATTACATGTTATACTATAATTATATATATTTATATGTTTATAACTTTATAACATATGTATTATACAACACCTGTTTGAATTAATTCAATTCTGATAAGAAGGCAGCCTTGTGAAGAGACAGGGGAAACCTATTCCCTGGAAAGGGAATAGCAAAGACTTGGAGGTGGGAACCAGGTAGGGATGACTGAGGAGCAGAATAGCCAGGGCAGGTGTTATCAAGAGTGACGAAGGATGGTAGGAGAGGGGATGGTAGGCAGGAGCTAGATGTAGGGCTGTGTATTTCACAAAAGAAAAAATAGAGCCCTTGGAGGCACTATTGTTACATAATAAACTATCCCAGGACATTACAGCTTTTTTTTTTTTTTAATTTATTTTCGGCTGTGTTGCGTCTTTGTAGCTGCGCGCGGGCTTTCTCTAGTCGCAGCAAGCGGAGGCCACTCTTTTGTTGCGGTGCGCGGGCTTCTCACTCTGGTGGCTTCTCTTGTTGTGGAGCACCGGCTCTAGGTGCGTGGGCTTCAGTAGTTGTGGCTCGCGGGCTCAGTAGTTGTGGCTCACGGGCTCTAGAGCACAGGCTCAGTAGTTGTGGTGCACGGGCTTACTTGCTCCGTGGCATGTGGGATCTTCCCGGACCAGGGCTCGAACCTGTGTCCCCTGCATTGGCAGGCAGATTCTTAACCACTGCGCCACCAGGGAAGTCCCGACATTACAGCTTTAAATAACAACTCTTTTCTTATGCTTGTAGATTCCTGGAGTCAGACATTTAGACTGGGCAGAGTAATGACGGCTTACTGCCATTCCACAATGTCTGAGATCTTTTTTTTTTTAACTTTTTTGGGTGCTTTTCAGTCTTTTTTTTTCCCCCCCACAAAATCTGAGATCTGAGCTGGAAAGATTCAAATGACTGGAGGTGACTTGATGGCTAAGGCTGGAATCTTCTGGAAGCTCTTTCCCTCATAGTTTGGTGCTCGGATTGGGACCATTTGGAGGCTGGGCTCAGCTGAGACTCTCAACAGAGAACCCGCCTTCCTCCCATCATGGCAGCCTCAGGGATCCACGCAGAGGTGTTCCAGGGAACAAAGCTGAAGTGGCATCGACATTCATGTCCTGGCCTTGGAAGTCACACAGCCTCATTCTATCCCATTTCTTGGTGGAAGCAGTCACAAGCCTTCCCAGATTTAAGAGACAGGAAACTAGACTTTGGATAGGGAGTGGAAGGTCACTCTGGAGAAGAAGCTGGAGAATGGGTGATATGGTCGGGGCAGCCTTTGGAAACTAGAATCGGCCACAGAACAAACCCTGGTAGTGATACAGCTTGTTCTGCTGAACAATTGCTTCTGAGGGGTGATAAATAAGCATGTGGATGAACAAGACCCACTCCTTGAACTTGAGGAACTCCCAAGGCAAATGGAGGAGATGGAGATGTAAATAAAAACCATACTGTACAGACCTCTACAGCATGATTAGGCTGTAAAGTCCGCAGGAAGCAATCCGTATTGCCTGGGAGGTAGATGGCGGCTTGGGCTCTGGGGGATGTGCAGGAGTTTACCAGTTAGGCAAGGACAGAGAGCACATTACAAAGAAGAGGACGATCAAACAGTGGAGGTTCAGGTAGGAGAGGAGATTGGAGATGACATTGGAAAGGCAGACCAGGCTCAGGTAAATGAAGGTTGGGGAGTTTGACTCCATCATATTGGGGGATTAGGAGCTGTGACCGGATGCATACTATGGAAGGACACTTGAGGGGCTGGAATGGTGGATGGGTTGACCATTGACAAGGGATTATGTTAGACGCCCAGAAGCCAGTAAGGAGGTTTCTGTAGCAGCCCAAGTGAAAAGTGATGAGTGTGCAAACTGGAGCCAAGGATGAAGAGAACGGGGACAGAGTTAAGAACATCTGGGTAGTGGGTTCAAAAGGGGTCCCGAAAATGGGGAGGAGCTAGGGAGAAGGAGCGTGCTTGTCCCCTGGGCGGCTGTGGCCTTCATCTGTTCTCAACCCTGACTGTGAACCTGAGTCATCTGGGAGAGTTTTCCCCCAGCTGGACCTGCTTGAGCTCCACACCAAGTCAGCTCCCCAAAACCTCCGGGTTGAGCGCCCATCACTGGTGTTTTTTAAGAGCTCCCCCAGCAGATTCTCACTCGCAGCTGAGGTTGGAGTCGGCAGGAATACCTGATGCCTTTCCAAAAACCCTTTAGAGAATCCCCAGAATTCCGTCTTGGGCAGAGCAAGGAAAGAAAGAAATGATTTCGATTTGGAACATGTTGGGCTCACGATAACAAGGATTTGAATCCTTCTCCAGGAGGCTTGACATAGTTTAATACAAGCTGGTCAATCCATAAAGAGATTAAATGGCTCTCCCGCAGCACTGTTACAAAAAGGATGCATTGCGCTCAGAAAACATTTATTATAGTCCTAAGCAACCAGGCAGAGTGCGGTGGGCTGTCGCCACAGCAGCTATTATTATCACGCCCATTTTGCAGAGCTGGAAACCGAGGCTCAGAAAGACCAAGTAACTAGCCCCAGGTTACCGGGGAGGAAGGAAGTGGCAGAGCCCAGAGTCAAACGCACGCAGTCTGATCTCAGAGGCAGAGGGTCCATAGCTCGCCCTTAGCACCCTCTACATGCTTGCATATCCCTAGCACTGTTAAAATGACTGCCCGTATGAAACCAGGCTTATAATTTCCATCACCTCGGTGTTGTCACGACTCCCACCAAAAACTCTCCTGACCATCACTATTGCCTTTTCACTCACATGGTCCTCCAAACCCCGAGGAGAATTTAACAGAGCCTCCCCGGCATATCATAAAACAAAACCAAATGCTTTCTCTGCCCCCCTCCGCCCCCCTTTCACTGAGTATCTGTCAAAGCCAGCAGAGAAATAAAAACCAGAATCTCCAAACAATACACTTCCCCACAGATAATAAATAAAATCTCCAAAGAGGGGGAGAAAAAGAGCAAAGAGTCCCATAAAGACGAGGGGCTTGGGTGGACGGGCATATGATGTGCGTTGGGCTAAACAGCTACCAGCAGACCCTGGGGTAAGGAATCAATTGAGATAAAAAATGGACGTCCCCGTTACACATGCCGTGCTCACAGAAGTGTGTGGACACCGTCAGGGAACGCAGTCCCCCTCAGCCCATCTTGCTCTTTGGCACACAAATAAATACACATGTTGCCTCTCGTGGAGCAGATGTGCCATAAATTCTTAAGCAATGCATCAAAGTACCAATCTTCGTTTATGCATTTTTTTTGCAAGTACACATGTCTATGGGCAATAGCTTCTCCGCTCTCACAACTGTGGAACTAGCAGGAACTTTCTGAAACCTTTTGTATTTGTTGGCACGCGTTCGGCTAAGCTTCCCTGTGTATTGCACGCGGAGAAAGCTGGAGAAATCAATGATCCAGAGTGGCAGCTGGGGACACCTCCGGGAATTGGAGGAGAAAAGGAAGCAACACTTTTCATTTCTGTTTCTTAGATTTACATAGGATAACATTTTGCTAATGGGTCTGTAACCATTTTTTTCATCTAAAGAAATTATTTTTCTAATGATCCCTTAACATCTGTATGAAAGTATTAAAGTCCTTGTAGAAAATGAAATAGAATTTTAAAATATTTTGAAGTGTGTTGTAGGGACATGGACAAAGCGTGGAAGAGAAAGTGGACCCACCATTCTCCATGGCGATTGATCAAATATTTGTTTCCCTGCTCTCTGGTCCCCACCCAATCATGACTTTTCACGTGCAATCGGAGTATAGATGACCATTAAGAAGTGTTCCTCTAAGCTCTGTGGATGAGCTTTATGACCGCTTTTAGCTGATGGAGGCCCCCCAACCCGCTTATATCCAGATGTGTAGTTGTATCCAGAGGCTTGGGGGAAGGGGGCCTGCCCTGAGTGTCAGTCCTTGGAGGGTCCCGCTCCGTCCCTCCTCCAGCCACACCTGTCTCATGGGTTGAGACCTCTGAGACAAGGGGCATCCCACCAGAGACCACCCCCTGTTCTGAAGTTGGCAGCTACTGAATAGAATGTAGATCCATAGACTCTGCTGGCGTTTGTCATGTGAGCTGTAAGATCCTCAAAATGAAATCTCCCTGAAACATCACCTCTGCTCCTTCCCTAGTTTAGGGATGAGGCTAGATTTTGTCTTCTGGTGAAAGGGAGATTATAGTTGGTCGTTTTCTGAGCTGGGTTCTTTCTTTTGAGTGACGCAGCCCAGGAACTTGGCTCAGAGATGTGTGGTTTCTGTGTGTGCCAGTGCTAGGCGGCTGGGGAGAAGAATTTTCCCCCATGAATTTCAAAGGATGCCAGCTTCTCTGGGTAGGTTTGCATGATCACTGTGAAGGGTGGGAGTTGAGATCTCAGGAAGGATGACCATTTCATGATCTCAGCGTCAAGACTCCAGACCTGTCTTGCCAGACGCCTCCTGGATGTCTCCATGTGGTCCACACTCAACTGCCTCCCATTCACTGTGTTCCAAATTGAATTGGCTTTCTTATCTCCAAATCCGGCCAGTCGGTCAAACCTTTTCCTTCTGTCTCTCGTGGTCTTCTCTTCCCAGCAAAGTTCTTCAAAGGCACTCAGTAGGTGTTCAGAAAAGATGTGTTGGACTGAATGGAACTGACCTAGAGCCCTTCTGCACTGCGTCTCCACCCTGTTGGGCTGGAAACTGTTGCCAACACGAGGTCCTCCTTGGAGAGGAAGGGGAGAAGGCTAAGAGTGGGGAGAGAATGGATGGGGGACTTCAAAGGGAAGGAAAACGATTACTGGGAAATCTGTTTATAGAGCCAATGAGTGATGGTGAGGTGGAAACGCTGAAAAGCCAAAGGAGGGCGAGGGAGTACCTGGTCCACGAATCCATCACTGGTCCTTTTTCATCTGCTGGCCAAAGTATGTACCCCTCTGAAAGTCTCCTTATCCCCTAAGCTAGGCAGCCAGCACCCGACCAGCACCCAGCTCTGGGCAGTGCTGATCAGAGCGTGGCTTGAAGGTCACCTGGGTCTGCCTTCCTGAGTTCGGAGACGTGGAGTGCTCAGGCTTAATTAGAAACAATCTCAACGGGCGCTTTTTAGGAACACTTACTATGTGCCAGGCACAATTCTGAGTTCTTCAGAGTTTTTTAAATCCTCATGACAGCGTTATGAGGAAGGACTCTGATTAGCCCCACGTTTTAGGTGAAGAAACTGAGGCAGAGCCTGGCGAGCCTGCCTAAGGCCATGTAGCTGGGAAGAGGTAGAGCTGAGCGTTTAACCCAGGAGTGTCTCCAGAGGGGACACTTTTAACCCCTACACTCTATGCCTACCTGGCAGGGAAGCCCTGGGTCATGAGATCAAACCCTACTGCCCCAGCATTCTACAACCAGGGGACTTGTGCAAACTGCTTCCTCTCTGAGCCTCAGTTGCTGCATCTGTGAGATGGGGACAATAAAGCTAACTGCATCAGAGTGCTGCTGTGATGTGCCTAAGACAATCCACACCCAGCTAAGGAGGACTTAGTCTTATCCACGTTATTATTTCTAACCAAACGTTGGGAACCTCTTTCCCCATGTCCAAAATTTACAGAGAAGTTTGGAATGGCTGGGAGGGGAAAATAATCCTTCCCTTCTTCCCGTCCACAGGGTTTCAGGAAGAGCACAGGACATCATGTATGAATGTAGCAGCATTTTTAAATTTGCCTCTTGAAATATTTCAGGCACACAAAAGAATAGAGGATCCTATAATAAACACCCGTGTGTTCAATCCCCAGCTTAAGAAATAAAATCTTTCAGGTACGGTTTCTCCTAAGTAACTCTCCCTAATTGCATTCTTTCCCTACCTCTCCAAGGGTAGCCACCTTCCCGATGTTGAAGTTTCTCATTTATATGCGTATCTTTACACTCTTACCATCTATGTTTACATGCATGTGCTCTTAAATGATACACGGAATTATGTAACACCTGGCATTGCTGCACACATCTTAAAACTTCACATAAATAGTATTATACGGTCCATATCCTTGTGCACATTTTGCCCAACATTGGTTTTATTGTAATATTTATTTATTTATTTGGCCGCGCTGGGTCTTTAGTTGCGGCACGCGGGATCTTCGTTACCATGTGCAGGATCACCTTTGCAGTGTGCGGGATTTTTGGTTGCGGCATGCGGGATCTAGTTCCCCGACCAGGGATCGAGCCTGGGCCCGTGGGATCGTGAAGTCTTAACCACTGGACCACCAGGGAAGTCCCCCAACGTTGTTTTTGAGATCAATCTATGTTGACATGTGCATTTCTAGTTGGTTATTTTTAACCGCTGTAAAACATTCCACTGAAAGAATGCGCCTAGATTTTATTCATTCATTTTCCTGTTGATGACCAGGTAGGCAGTTCCCAGGGTTTTAATATCACGAACAACGCTGCAATGAATATACCTGGGCTTGGCTCCCGGTGCATATGTGTAAGGGTTTCTCTAGAGACCAGAGCTCAAGTGTTGGAGCTGGCTTGAAATGTTTATGCTCCTTTTAGAGCTGTCTGCCTCTTGCTTATTTGCTGTCCAACACAGTTGTACCATTTTATCCTGCAGTAAACAGTGGCTGGGTGGTCCCGCTGTTCCACAGCCTTGCGAACCCTTGGTTTTGTCAAATGACAGCAATTACAACTGAGAAGCATCGCTATGAGGAAGACTATGTGATCTCTTTGGAAGCCAAGGACTTCTGGGTGTTGACAGTTGAGGCAGACAGGTGATTTGAAGTCTTTCCCCAAAACAAGTTGACTAGAAGCCTCAATCTTCTCTTCTCTTCAAGGAAGCCTTCCATGACCCTTCAACGTCTGAACCAGGATCCCCTTTGCTCCGCTTGTAACTCAACTGGACATCATGAAATTGGGAAAGGCCAGTTTTAGCCCTAGACTCAACCTCAGAACCTGGGACCCAGCAGGCACTGGATGAATTTTTATTAAATGAATCACAGAATCAATGTTATTACATTGTAACCTAGTGCCTGATGCATATGGTCCAGGGCTGGGTGGGGGGTGGGCATTGCTGTCCTTTGTTGAATAAATGAATGAATGGGCAAGTTAAATAGGAGATAAAATAGCTTCTGCACTAAGGGAGACTTTTGTATTCATTCATTCATGAATTCACTTCTTTGAAAAAAAACCCTTAATGAGCACCTATTATGTGCCAGGCCCATGGTCCCCATCGTTAAGCACCTCACGGTGTGTCATTCTGCAGTGTGACAGATGCTGGGACAGAGGTAAGCACAGAGAAGGGAGATTGAATCCAGCTTGGGATGGGAGGCAGCAAAGTCTTCCTAGAGGAGATGCTATCCCCTGAGATCTCCCCCTCCTGTCCTCTTCTCCCCACCGTCTCCCAGCCGTCTCCTGAGAACCTCTCCCCACTCTTCCCCAAACTGTCTAAGAGGTGAAATTCAGTTGCTTTACCTTCAGTTTTTCCCAAATCAAAAATCAAAAGGGACATAGTTGAGGTGTGTCCTGAAGGGGTTTTGCATTTGGTCCAGGGAGGCCGAGGAAGAGGTTTGCCTCTTTCTTTTGTGGTTACTCAAGAAAGAAAAGATGGGGAGGTGGACGCTTGGGTGGGGAGAGTGACTTTGCTGACATTGAGGACAGGGGATGAAAGCAAGGGGGAAGGAAACATCCTGAAAGAGACAAAAGCAGTCTCCGTGATATTGTGGGTTTGGGATCCAGGACCCAGCATCTTAGAAAGTCACATCCAGAGACGGGACCAGCCAAGAAGGCCTGCAAACACACCTCTCACCTTAGGCACGACCGTAAACCACTCAGCCAGCACTCGCCACCTTTACTGTGATGGCCTCTTGAAGTATTTACCCAAAGGTAGCTGCGGGCACAAAGCCATAAATATATCCCAGCGTCTAGGTGACATCATCCCAGATTCTCTGCCCAGTGTTCCACGGCTTATGAAGTCACTACAGCAGGGGACGTCGCCTGGGAGGGCGGGGTGGGCAGCTCCAAATGTATTTGACCTACTTCTTTGAGGGTTTTCCCTTTCACTTTGGGGGTGGGGAGCTGGGGTGAACTCTTTTCACTTGGAGAAAGTTTACCTACCTCCTTGACTTACCTACTTCAGGGTTTCTGGAGGGAGAGCAATGATGCTTTGCAAATAACAGGGAAAGTGGATTGGCTTGGAGAGCAAATGGGCTGCTCTATGATTCCAAGGAGCCAGGCTAGACTAGGCGAACTGAAAAAGTAGCCACTCTCTCAACATTTGCTTTCTCTTTAGATGGTAACTCTCCAGGGTGAAGATTTCTACTTGCTCTGTTCACCGCTGTGTCCCCAGTGCCTGACACATAGTTGCACTCATTTATTGAGTGGATGAACCTTTGATTGAAGGTTTTGATGAACTTTACTACTAACTGAAAATATCAGCTAACTCCGAAATTCTTTAGTTTTGTAAAACTTAAGGAGGAATTCTTAAACACTGATGGGTCAACCTATCTGGAGGGAAAATTTTAAACATGTTTCAAAAAGCCTTGAACCCCAGTAACTTCACTGCTAGGAGTTCTTCCTAAAGAACTACTCAGAATTCTGTACTGATATTTAGATGTGAGATGTTCATGGCAGTGTTATTTACAGTGGAAAGAAATTGGAAAGAACCCAAGTTTCCAGCAATAGAAAATTGGTTGTCTAGATTGTGTCACCATATTGAATGTCTTAGAAAACTACCGCTAAGAGTGAATGTATGTAGTCTGTAAGTGGGTGTTGGTGGCTTATAAAGCAGTATACACTATATGACCCCAATTTCGTTAGAAAAACTATGTATCTATATGGCTGTATACTAATAAGTTACAGAGGTTATCTCTGGATGGTGGAACTACGTTGTTAAAATTTTCCATTGTTTTCTTTTATTCTCCTATTTTCTACAATAAACATAACTCAGTTGAATAATAAATGTCATGGAGAGATCTTAGGATGAGGAACTACGGTCAGGGAAGGGTACATTTACATACATGCCAGGGCATAGGAGGGATTCCTCTAAACAGAGAGACTTGTTTTAAAGGTACAGGAGGTCTGCGAGTGGATTCTCCCGGAGGATTAAATGATTGGTCCTAATGATGTGATGGTCCCCTGAGGTGGTATTACTCATGGGCACCTTTGCTGTGATCTCATACTATATTACATAGGTGGGCGGCGGGGGGCGGTTGGCCACATGACTTGTTTTGACCAATGGAATGCTAGTAAGTGTGACGCACACAGAGGCTTGAAACGTGCCTGTGAGTTGACAGACTCACATTTGGAATACGTGGAGGTTGATAAGAGTGTCAACCTGGTAACATTGGAGCTATGTTTCCACCCCCTTAGTGTGGGGTCCAGATGGTAGGTGGCCAAAAGTGGGATTTGTGTGAATAGAGGGTGGAATGAAACACAGCCATTATCCTTGGAGGGCCATCTTGGTTGGACATGATGACAAAAGCAGAGGTGTCAGCACTTCTCTATTCTGTTTCCAGTTCTGCTTCCCAAATAGCAACCACCATCAGCCCCAGGCTCTCCAGCAGAGGTTTGAAGCTGGACTCACAGAGGCCACAGCCATACAGAAGCAGATCGTCTCACGGACCCCTCTTCCCACCAAAATCTGCACCCCCTAAGCTTCCTTTCAAGAGTCCCATTGTGGGGCTTCCCTGGTGACGCAGTGGTTGAGAGTCTGCCTGCCAATGCAGGGGACACGGGTTCGTGCCCTGGTCCGGGAGGATCCCACATGCCGCGGAGCGGCTGGGCCCATGAGCCATGGCCGCTGAGCCTGCGCGTCCGGAGCCCGTGCTCCGCAACGGGAGAGGCCACAACAGTGAGAGGCCCGCATACCGCAAAAAAAAAAAGAAAGAAAAGAGTCCCATTGTGGCTGGACCTATGTGGTTTCTCAGATCGTCTGGTTGGTGATTCCTTCTATTGATAGAATCCTCTAATTTCTTCCTGGACCTTCTGTTCCCCAGCTCTTCCTATATTTGCAAGCTCCTTATCCCAGACCTCACAGCGAATCTGCTTCTCAGATGGGCCCCCGATTGGCCCAGACCATCTCAAGCGAGAGGCGGTTTCAGGCAGCAGCGAGCAGTGTATATATCCATTCTCTTATAAACTCTGGGTGCCTCAGTTTCCCCATGCGCACAGTGGGCTCTCCACCTCTCCCCGTAGTGGTGAAAACGACATGAAATGAATCAATGTTAATGAGTAGATACAAATGACTAGCACAGTTTACTGCCTGTCCTTATTGCCTCTCCTGCTTCTCCAATACTTTACAGGGAAGCAAACGAAATTTCTCCCTCTCCAAATTGTATCTGCTTCATGTTCAAGCTGCCCAGTTCTGGAAGATCCTTCTGGCTAGCACTTAACGTGTCGGGCACTGTGCATGAAAAGAAAGCTTGGCTGAAAACAATACACACAATAATTCGATGTGGATGTTGAGTGGTTATACTGTACTTTCCCTCTCATCAACACATTCAGGAAAGAGGCAGGTCAGGGAATGCTCTTTCCATTTTGTACATGAGGGAAACAGATGTGACAGGCTCCAGGCGACACGGCTGCTTAATGGCAGGAAGTAACTCCAGGCATTCTGATTCCAGGTCCAGAGGCTTTTATATGACATTAAAATGACTATAATACCTACAATTTTTGAGCCTGCGCTGTGTACCAGCATCCGTGGTTAAGTTATCACCTTTTTTCCTCTCAACTGCCCTACAAGTTAGATATCGTTTTTATGCATTTTTTTTAAATGAGGAAACTGAGGCAGGGGGATATTAAATAACTTGCCCAGTGTCATATAACTTGTCTCTGAAGAGACACAAGGGAATCTCTGAAGAGAAGTTCTGTGGCTACGAATATTGACCATGAAGCCACATGGAAATAGAATATTCGGGGAGGAAGGGCTGATCTGAACCCCAATCCAGGCAAGGTCTGAAACCATTGATTGATTGTAAGACATGGAGACACATCCACGCATAAGTCCAGAAGATTAAATGATTGGTCCTAATGATTTGATGGGCACCCTTGCTGTGGTCTCATACTGTATTACATAGGTGGGTGGGGTTTGGCCATGTGACTTGTTTTGACCAATGAGATGCTAGTAGATGTGATGCACACAGAGGCTTGAAATGTGCTTGCGCACTTGGCCTTGCTCTCTTGCGTGCTGGTGACCCACCATGAAAAGAGCATGCCCATGGTAGCCAGTGCCCCTGAATGAAACACATGGGGCAGATCACGTGCCCCAGATGGTCCAGGGAAACCAGACTTGGACTCAAACTGAAGCCTGAAGTCCAACTGAGGGGCAGCTGACCCACAGAACTGTGAGCTTGAGAGTGCATGATTGTTGCTTTAAGCCTCTGAGTCTTTGTTATGCAGCATTACCGTGGTAATAGCTGACTAATACTTAAGATGCCCTGATTATGTCGGAGGAAAAAGTTGCTGAAGAAAGTGCATAGTAGTCTCTCTTTTAAATATAGATGCAAGGGCTTCCCAGGTGGCGCAGTGGTTGAGAGTCCGCCTGCCGATGCACGGGACGCGGGTTCGTGCCCCGGTCCGGGAAGATCCCACATGCCGCGGAGCGGCTGGGCCCGTGAGCCATGGCCGCTGAGCCTGCGCGTCCGGAGCCTGTGCCCTGCAACGGGAGAGGCCACAACAGTGAGAGGCCCGCGTATTGCAAAAAATCAATAAATATAGATGCATATGGTTGCATATGTGTGTGTTCATGTGTGCATGTGTACGGCAGTCTTTGGGTCAGATGTTCATGGTGGTTTTCTAAGGGGATGGGATTTCCAGGAACTTTCACTCTTTAAATCATACATAGTAGTAATGTTCCATTTTTTTAAACCAAAAAAACATAAAATGCTTTTGTAATCACACAATAAAGATCAGTTTTCTTTATAAGACTTAATATATCCTGGTCACTAATGGATCTGTCAACAGGAAGTGACTTTGTCTTGAGTGAATATACAAATATTTCCTTAGGAGGACCTTTCCCTCAGCTAACCAGATCCCACTGGCTACGTGATGTGAACAAGTTCCCTGAAAGAACCCAGATGACGGATGGGAAAAAACAAACAAGAGCTGATTTCTCCAGAACAGTGGATCTCAACCGGGGGTGATTTTGTCCTCCCCAGGGAATATCAAGCGATGTCTGGAGACATTTTTGATTGTCATCAATGGGGCAGGGGATGGAGGGGGTTGCATGGATGCTACTGGCATCTAGTGGGTAGAGGACAGGGATGCTGCTAAACATCCTACAATGCACAGGGCAGCCCCCTACCCCTGCAAAAAGGAATTATCCAGCCCCAAATGTCAATAATGCTGAGGCTGAGAACCACTGATTTAGAGGTTGTCTGTGAAGCCCTCCCTGGTCCCCAGTCTGTGATAGACTGGAGAGGCACAGCCGAGCACACTCCACAGGGACTCAGCTTGGTGCATTGAGGGTGAACCCCGAGCTTGTCCTGTGGGAATAAGATGCAGAGCCTGGTCGTTCTGAACTTTGGGACAGACATGTAAGCAAGGCATGGGTTTGGGGAGCTAGACCGGACTCCAGACAGGGCTGGTGCCCAAGACAGAGACTGTGATGGGTTCATGGTGTAGAAGCATCTTTGCTGAGATTGCTTAGAGGGTAAAATTAGACCTCTAGTTGCAGAACAGTTGTATACTATGAACACGCATCTGTGAAAATGACAGAAGTAAAATCTTTTTCATGGGGGCTTCCCTGGTGGCGCAGTGGTTGAGAGTCCTCCTGCCGATGCAGGGGACACGGGTTCGTGCCCCGGTCCGGGAAGATCCCACATGCCGCGGAGCGGCTGGGCCCGTGAGCCATGGCCGCTGAGCCTGCGCATCCGGAGCCTGTGCTCCACAACGGGAGAAGCCACAACAGTGAGAGGCCCGCGTACCGCAAAAAAAACACTTTTTCATGTATATATATATATATATGTGTGTGTGTATAAAGATTATATATATATGTATGTGTATATATACACGTAGATTTTATATGTATATATGTATGTATACATGTATGTGTGCATGTGTGTACAATGTATAACATAAGTATTACACACACATATATCATACATAGTGTATATGTATATCATGTATATTTCTAGAAAAAGTCTGGAAGTATATATACTAAGCTATGAGTAAAGTAGTTGAACAGAAAAGGTATAGAAAAAAGATGAATTTCTGAATTTCACTTTTTTACTTTACATTTCCGCACATGCTAGGATTTTTGTTTTTTTACAGCAACAACACATTACTATTAATCATATTTTATAAAAAGGAAATAATAATTACAAATATCTAATAGAATAAATATATTTAAACATGTACTGTTGTTAGGAACATAGAAATACTGATCACAAAGGTGGAAAGGGCAGAGTTGACCTTTTATAAGTTTAAACAAATTTTATATTCCATGAAATTGATACATTTTAAGTGTGTCATTCAATACCATTTCAGTAAATGTACGGAGTTGTGCAACGTCCCCTATGATCCAATCTGAAAACATACCCATCACCCCAAAAAGGGGCCTTTGGGTCTATTTGCAGCCACTCCCCATTTTGGCTCCAGAGCCAGGCAAATACTAATCTGTTTTCCATGCCCATGGATTTGCCTTTTCTAGACATTGCGTATAAATGGATGAACTCTGGCATCGTCTGCTACTGGCTTCTTTCGCTTAGCATAAGGTTTTAGAGATTCGTCTGTGCGGTAGCGTGTATCAGCACCCGTGCTCTGTTCTTTTTTGTTTCTGAGTAATACTTCTTTATATGAATACACTACATTTTATGTATCCGTTCACCAGTTGATGGACATTTGGATTGTTTTCCCTTCGGAGCTCTATCATATGTTTAAAATATATATTTAGGGGCTTCCTTGGTGGCGCAGTGGTTGGGAGTCTGCCTGCCTATGCAGGGGACACGGGTTCGTGCCCCGATCCGAGAAGATCCCACATGCCGTGGAGCAGCTGGGTCAGTCAGCCATGGCCACTGAGCCTGTGCGTCTGGGCAGGGGGAAAAAAAAAAAAAAAAAGTGTGTGTGTATATATATATATATATATATACACTTTGAAAAACACCAGTATTTTCCTGTATGCATACACAACCCAAAATATAACAATTCTTTTAAATATGTAAATGCTGGAAAACATATTCTCTTCCTATCTAATCGATACCCCCATATTCTCAGAAAAGTCTCAGCAGTTTAGAATTCTTTGATGTGGAAGCCATAACGTTATTTAGTTAAAAGGACTAAAAGCAGAATATGCTAGATACGTGTGTGCTTAACAGTAGCTAATGTTTATTAAACGTTCATCTCATGCTTAGAAGCTATTAAAGTGTTTGATGAGTATTAATTCCTTTTATTCTCTTGACCACACTCTGAGGAGGATAACATTATTCTCCTTATTTTACAGATGAGGAAACTGAGGCGCAAACAGGTCACTGATGTGCCCAAGTGCCCATGGTTAGGAAATAGAAGCATTGAAAGCCAGGGAATCTGGCTCTGACTCCTAGCCTCGTAACCACTAATGCATGCATTGATTTTTTTCGAACAGTATAAATCACCTTATTACAACTTATTTATTCCTCAGCTTTAAGGCATCCATGCCGATATAAGCTAAGCATTGCATTTATCTCCTGATGTGCTACAGTTTAAGCTTTTTGATTATGTACCCAAGCCCACGTGGAGCCTAAGACTGTGAGCTTTTGAGTCCCACCCCTTAGCCGTATTGTGCAACCTGGAGCAGGGACCTCAACCTCTCCAATCCTCAGTCTCCTCATCTGTAAAATGGGGGTAATCCAGCTCATAGGGTTGCTCTAGTCTTAAAAGAGATGAACAGCAGACGCCTCGCACAGAAAAAGCATGGACCAATGTAACCCAGCGTAATTGGTGTTCTACGTGTGTCATGCTTCTTCTTACCACGCACGTTCACATCAGCTGTTCATTTTGATACATAGCATCGCGGCTGCTTTTACACAAATCCACATCAATATTTACACGTCGAGAGGCACTCGTCTGGAATTGTGAAATAAATCTCCAGGCAGCAGAGGCAGGCTCCGATCTTCACAATTTTCTGAGGCAAACAGGGGAAATCTTTGCTCCATGTATGTACACTCTGAGCCCCAGAAACATGGGCAGCCTTCACTTACCTTCCCTCCTCACTTCATCATCTACCCATCCCCCTCTCTTCCAGCATTCCAAACTGCAGAGGCTGACCCTGTCTCTCTTGATGATTTAAGTTTTGGAGAAGGACCGGAGAAGGATTTGTTTTGACATTTAAAGGCAATCCAGGTAATGAATGACAGGGGCGGCGTCCACCTCCCCTTCCATATATCTGCACAACAGTATCTATTTTTGACGTAGCTGACACGCCGTTTCCTTTGGCAGCGCAAAGGGGGGCTCGTCTTTAAATTAGACTCGTCTCCGACCCCTCCGATCTGCAGCCAGTTCGGAGGCAGATGTTGGTGAGGGAAGCAAGAGGGCCGCCGGGCTGCCTGTTGGCTGTCAGTGATGTATGGTGCAAAGGCCCGGGCACCGTGAGCTGGACCCGAGACCTTCTCAAGCATTAACTAATGACAGAGGATGCCCCCAAGTCTTCTAATCACCTTTAGCGTGCATATTTAGAAGCTAACTTTAAAGCAGGTGAGATAAACAGGTCAGACAAAGAAAATCAAATAAAATCATATCGTTGTCCCTGGCTGGTTTGGAATGGGGAGGGGAGTGATGCATTTGATGAAGAATTAACTACGGCAAAGAGGCTCTCAGGCTTCCTTGAAAGTCTTTGTCTCAATAACTAACTGATCTTCCCCCCAACCCACTGCCTAGAGGTTCCAGAATTCTGTCCTTAAGAGCAAACTTGGTAGAGCAGAGAAAAAATGCTAGCGTCCAACACGATCAGGAGAGCCCAGCTCTGCCACTTGACCGGCTGCGGGTTTGCGAGGGGGGAGTCTTCTTTCCCGAAGCTCAGTTTGCTCATCCGTAAAAGGTCCCATATGTCCTTTGAAAGGTTATCGTGAGGGTCTAAATGCAGAGAAAGGGCCAGAGGGATAGAAAGACAGAGAGACGTGGAGAGACAGAGCAAAGAAGAAGGAGAGAGAGAGAATATATGTGTGCCAGCGATTTATAAACTGTTACCATGCACTTTCCAAATGTTGCAATTATTTGATAATGATGAAGAGACAGTTGAAGTCTGCAAAGGGGGAAAAAGCAGTCACAAGAAATAAGGTATTAAGCTGGTTGCCTTCTAAACCACATGGACATTTCTCTCCGTGCTCGGGCATGATTCTTCCCTCCGATCCTTTTCCCTTGAGGTCCTGAATCTTTTTTTTTTTTTTTAAAACAATCTTTTTTATTTTATTTTATTTTTGACTGCATTGGGTCTTCATTGCTGCACGTAGGCTTTCTCTAGTCGCGGCGAGCAGGGGCTACTCTTCGTTGCGGTGAGCGGGCTTCTCATTGCGGTGGCTTCTCTTGTTGCGGAGCACGGGCTTTAGGCGCACGGGCTTCAGTAGTTGTGGCACGCGGGCTCAGTAGCTGCGGCTTGCGGGCTCTAGAGCGCAGGCTTAGTAGTTGTGGCGCACGGGCTTAGTTGCTCCACGGCATGTGGGATCTTCCCGGACCAGGGCTCGAACCCATGTTCCCCGCATTGGCAGGTGGATTCTTAACCACTGTGCCACCAGGGAAGCCCGGTCCTGAATCTATGATCTTTTACTCAGAGAAAAAAACATTTTTTTAAAAGACAGCCAGGGGGTCTTAGAGCCTGTGTGATCCCCTCTGATTTAAACCTTAAATGAAACAAAGACCTCCTGGAGAACACCATCACCAAGTTGGCTTCTCTGCTATTGGGGTGAATTTTCTTCCTGTCAAAGCAAAGAGAAGTGGGGAGAGTGTGTTATATAGGGCCCAGAAGGGGCCGCTCTCACAAGCACACACAGCCATCCTTCATCCACTAGCCCAGAACTCTTACGACGTGGAACTTGGGTGGAAGATGATTCTAGCTTTCACTGGGTCAAAGTCCCCTGGACCCTGGCACTGGCTTCCCTGAGACAGAAATGATAAGGAACCTCTTTCCAGAAAGCTACTATCCACCCAAGGCTTTCTCTCTGCTGGTAGCAGCTACTATAACTATGCCCCTGAGAGACTGGGGAGCAGCCTCCAACTTAGCCTCATGCAAGCAGCCAGCTGGATTCCTGTGTCCCCATCTCCTTGGACCCACAGGATCCCGATGCCTCAGAAACACAGCACGTTTTGGTCGCTGGGTAGAAATGAACTAAGAGTCTGGAGGAGTCCATGCCCTATTGGTGGACGACCTTCGTTTCCATCATGTCCATTGACATCTCATGGAACTAGATATCCAGGGAACTCACTTTGGGAAAACATTGTTTCAGTGTCAAGCTTTGTCCTTGGAGCCTCTCTGTCCATTTTATTACTAATAATGACCCTAAAGGCATCCTTCTTTGGAGATGTCATCAAACTGGAAAGGATACCTCAAATGTAGATGACTTTAAAAGAATCTAAAATTCTAAATATTGCTAGACAAAATGTCAAGGGATGCATTTAAACTCACTTTTATTTTATTTTATTTTTTAATATTTATTTATTTATTTATTTTTGGCTGTGTTGGCTCTTCATCTCTCTGCGAGGGCTTTCTCTAATTGCGGCAAGCGGGGGCCACTCCTCATCGCGGTGCGCGGGCCTCTCACCATCGTGGCCTCTCCCATTGCGGAGCACAGGCTCCAGACGCGCAGGCTCAGTAATTTTGACTCACGGGGCTAGCTGCTCTGCGGCATGTGGGATCTTCCCAGACCAGGGCTCGAACCCGTGTCCTCTGCATTGGCAGGCGGACTCCCAACCACTGCGCCACCAGGGAAGCCCCACTTTTATTTTTTAATCCAATGCCAAAACACAGGATGGACGAGAGGCTTCATCACAGTTGATGTGACTGTGACTTGGCAGTTTGGGTTACTGAAACCAACCGATCATAAGTGATGCCCAAGTCAATTGAGGTGACTATAACCCAAATGTCCATTAGTCGCCCAATGGGTAAACAAAATGCGATCTGTCCACACACTGGAATGTTATTCAGTCGTAAAAAGGAAGGACGCGCTGACACATGTTACTACATGGATGAAACTTGAATATATTATGCTGAGGGAAAGAAGGCAGAGACAAAAGAGCACATGTTATAAGATTCATTCATGTAAAGTGTTCAGGACACGGATAGGAATGATAGCCAAGGGGTAGAGTATTTCTTTTTTTCTTTTTTTTTTTTTGCGGTACGTGGGCCTCTCACTTTTGTGGCCTCTCCCGTTGCGGAGCACAGGCTCTGGACGCGCAGGCTCAGCGGCCATGGCTCACAGGCCCAGTCACTCCGCGGCATGTGGGATCCTCCCGGACGGGGGCCCAAACCCGCGTCCCCTGCGTCGGCAGGCGGACTCTCCACCACTGCGCCACCAGGGAAGCCCTAGAGCATTTCTTTTTGAGTTGATGAAAATATTCAAAACTTGTCTGGGGTGATAGTGGCGTATACCTGTGAACATACAGAAAACCACTGAATCGCACGCTTTAAATGGGTGAGTTGTGTGTACGTGAATTATATCCCAATTATGCTGTTTAGAAAAATAACTCAGGGATGTGTTAGGGTTCGTTCACAGAATAGCATCTCGGCCAAGGTTCTATTGGAGAACCTGTAGGATTCAGGCCTGGGGTTCTATTGTTTGTGAAGGACAGGGGATACCAAGATGAAGGGGTTCTGGGTCTTGGAGCAAACGGATAGAGTTGTTTGTGGCTGTTAATCCTGGGGACAGAAGATGGCAGCCCACAGATATTTAGAGAGTTGTGTTGTTGAAGAAAAAAGAACCTCATCCAGTAGAGTTGATGAAGGTGACACGGGAATCAATTAGGATTCAGCATGTGATAGAGATTTTAAAGCTAGAGTGTTTTATAATATGGTAAAGGCGGGGCTGTCTGTGAGAGCCAGAGCTCCCAAGGTAGGCAATCTTCAAGAGACAAGTGGGGACCATCTATCTGGGATGTTAAAAAAGGGATTTTCTTGTGCTAAGAAGAGTTTAGAATAGAAGCCTGGGGACTTCCCTGGTGGCACACTGGTTAAGAATCCGCCTGCCAATGCAGGACACGGGTTCGAGCCCTGGTCCGGGAAGATCCCACATGCCGCGGAGCAACTAAGCCCGCGAGCCACAACTATTGAAGCCCGCGCACCGCAACAAAGAGTAGCCCCCGCTCGCCGCAACTAGAGAAAGCCCCTCCGCTCAGCGGCACGTGGGATCCTCCCGGACCAGGGCACGAACCCATGTCCCCTGCATTGGCAGGCGGACTCTCAACCACTGCGCTACCAGGGAAGCCCACGTCCAATTCTTAAGTGCCTATGATTCCAGAAGCCTAGGACCCAGGTTCACTAGAATCCTGCCAAAGCAACGTCTGCTTTGGGACAAGAAGCTTGAATTATACAAACCACCAGAGGACCACTTTTAAGGCTTCTTGATGTATCATCCCTGAAGACAGTATTTCTGTGAGGGTCCTAAAGGCTGTCCTCAGGAGACAGTATCATATGTCAGATCTGAGGCAACTTGGGAGTCAGAGAGACCTAAGTTCGCATCCTGACTCTGCCACTAATTTGCTGTAGGTTGTTGTAGGCACGTGACTTCAACGTTCAGTTTTCTCAATAACATCAGAGTGATTACATATCCATCACAGGGTTATTAAAGCATTAAAGTAAGAGCTTGTATTGGCATCCTCAATTCCCCCCCATCTGCCAAGATAAAATCAGCATGTAAAACCTTAATAGAAAATACAAACGTTACAAACCAAGAGCAAACCTGTCCTAAAATCTCGTCTCCCAGGTACACTTGCTACTTCCTCTTTATACTTTGATATATTTGCTTCAACAAGAGTTTATTGTTTTTGTTGGGAAAACAATACAGTAAACTTGAGACACTAATTGTAAAAGCTTCACAGCACCCTCACAGCATTCTGTGTGCTCTCCTATGAGTCACTTTTTTGTCTAATATCCTTGGCTAACATATAGGCTGTAATAGTAAGAGTTGAGTGCTAGGAGGACTCAGATTTGGGATCTTGTCTCCATCCTCCATCATCGCCTCCATCCTCACAACCACCATCATAAGCACCACCACCTCCACCATAACTACTGTCCCCCCGGCTGTTATCATACCCACTGTGAACACCCCAACTATCATCACCACCACTTCGACCAGCATCCTTTCCACCACCACCACCACCACCATCACCGTGTGTACCACTCCCACCATTTCCATCACCAGCACCATCACCCTCATCACCATCACCACAAGCAATTGTGAAGTACACTTGGACAAGTCACTGTGGCTCTCGATTCTGCGCCTGCATCTCAGGTCTATTTGCCTACATTCAATGAAACATCTACTTGACCCCATAAGTCATTTTAAGAGCCTTTCTTTATATCATTTTTACCAGGGTCCCCGTGGACTCATGGGCATTCCAGTTCTAGGGGTCAGCAGCTGAATACACACGAAATTCTGAATTTATATTGAGATTCTCTGTAGCCCGTAACTCAGGAACTTCTCTGTTGAAAGTTTTGACTGTCAGGTTCTGAGTCTCTAAAGCCAATTATCTTGGAAAATCTAACCACACACATGCATCCAAGAAAGAGTAGGAGAGAAGCCAGCACCGCAGAGATGGATTCCTCAGTCAGCGGTTGTGAAGCCCTGTCTTCCGAGCAAAGTTCTCCTAAAGAATCTGTGCCGTCTTTGATTTTTCTGGACTCCATCCTTGACCTGCGGCCTCATAGTAGAGTGTTTCTGAAAGATATGATCAAGACATTCCACTGAGTGATGCTACATCGAAATATCAGACGATGCCTTTGAACTCTTCCGACAAACCACAAGCTTAGGAACCAACACCGACACAACACTCAGTGGATTCAAAGCACTGGGCAGGGGAAAAGGGGGAGGGTGTGTGATTAAATGTGTTTCTTTCTCTTTGTGCTCTAATGAGGTCTCAAGGTACTGCCTGGCCACTTCGAAATTCCTGTACCTGCTTTCTGAAGAAAATCTCTATCAAGTTCTCTCTCAGAAGTTTCCAGCCAGGAGCAACAGGAGAGATTTGTTATTGGCTTAAATACCCAGGCCTTTCAAATGGATAAACAGCCAAACAAGAAAAGGAAGACCTAGAGGAGAAATGTCTTGTGAGAAAGAAAGGGATGTAAAGAAAATCAGAGTATTCACAGTCAAAACATCTCACGCTCCAAAGAACCAGGCTTATCTTTGCACAGAATTTCCTTTGCAGGAATGACTGTCTAACCTCCGTGCCACGTTTTTAATCTCTCCAAACCGGTTTTAGTTTTTGCCAAGATGGATGTCGAGTCCGAATTAAAATCAGTCATTTATCTTTGCCAAAGCATTTTCTCCTTCCACAACGGAAAGTTATGAAGATAGGTGCCTCCCATTTGAAATAGGTGCTTCCCTTCTGCAGTTATCAGGCCCCTGTGGTTTGCTGATAACCAAAGAGACTCAGCCTCAGAGGGGCAGAAGCTCCTTGAGGATAAAGGAGGAGACCATTAAAAGAAAGACATATGACTTTGCAGCCATTTGCTAATAAAAGAGGCTTTTAAAAGGTTGTACACCCCGATTTTCCAAATCTTGGCTCAAACCCCTTTATTTGCAACTCCTGTTTAGGTCTAATTTGGGGCACCTTCTCCACCTGGAATTAGAATTCCAGGCACCTTCTCTAGTAAGAAGAAAAGCTAGAAGGAAATTCTGCCATTTGTGACAACGTGGATGGACCTCGAGGGCGTTTTGCTAAGTAAAAGATTTCAGACAGGGAAAGACAAATGCTGTGTGATCTCACTTATATGTGGAATCTAAAACGAAAGAAAGAAAAAGGAAAGAAGGAAGGAAGGAAGGGAGGGAGGGAAGAAAGAGAGAGAAAGAGAGAGAGGGAAGGAGGAAGAAAGAACCCCAAAACTGAACTCACAGGTCCAGAGAACAGATTGGTGGTTGCCAGAGGAGAGGCCTGAGGGTGGACAAAATGCATGAAGCTGGTCATTAAGTTATAAGACAAATCAGTCCTGAGGATGTAATGTACAGCGTGGTGAATACAGTTAATGATACCGTATTGTATATTTGCAAGTTGTTAAGAGAGGAGATCCTAAAAGCTCTCACCACAAGAGGAGATCCTATAAGCTCTCACCACAAGAAAAAAATTTGTAATGATGTGAGGTGGTGGATAGTCACTAAATTATGGTGCTTATTTTGCATACATTTGCATACATTTGCATACACTTGCATACATTTATCCAATCATTGTGCTGTGCACCGGAAACGAATAGGTTACCTGTCAATTATATCTCAATTTTTAAAATAAGTATATTGCAAACTGAAAAAATATGTAAAAAATAAAGCTAAAAAGCAATTTAGGGAATTCCCTAGCAGTCCAGCGGTGCTTCTACTGCCTGGGCCCCGGGCTGGATCCCTGGTTGGGGAACTAAGATCCTGTAAGCCGTGTGGCCCACAAAACCCACAAAAAACCAAAACCTAACCAACAAACAAAAAGCAATTTAAAGCTGATGACTGATTTCTTCCCTTCCCCTCCGCTCACTGAGGAGATATAGTTTCTCTTTGAACTGGCAACCTTGTCAATAGGAAAACTTAGACTCTGCCCAGAGAGATTCTACTCTGATTTGATATAGAATAAACTTCGGGGAGTGTCTCGGTCTCCCAGGTGAAGCAGAGTGTGTAATTTGGTGAGAGACACAGGACCAGGGTCTTATGAATGGCAATTAGCAAGACCATTTTTTGGGGACTCAGAAAGCATCCAAATGTCTCCAATCCATTACAAAGCACCACCCCATCTCTCAGTTCCTAGTAGCCCGGGGGTTTGTAGCTGCTTTTTAGAGTCCAAGACCCAGAGCATCATTGCTGCCTCATAAACGCTGGTGGCTGTTTCATATTAATTATGAATAATTATGGACTATACCACTTACAGGAGTTATGATATTTGGCTACATGTTAGGCTGTCAATGTTATTAAATTCCTTCAACATGAGGGAAATAAAAACCCAGGGTACTTCATGAGAGGCCAAATTGAAGGACAGAGAGAAAATTAACGAGTGGCATGTCACTCAGTGATAAATCTTATTCATCGGAAGTGGAAAAAATACTTATGAACTTTAAAAAAAAAACAAAACAAGATTATTTTGAGCAGTCTGTCTTTTCCCCCCTTATGCCCACAGGTTTTCTTTCAAGGTTAAAGTTACCAGCTGTTTCACGGAATATTCAAGTCCTCGGGGTTTGGAAGATGGAGGGCCCCTCCCAGCAAGGATTCTGGAAGCTCCAAGCCATTGCCTTATCTCTGATAGAGAGGATGGAAAACAATTGGGGATCCAGCCCCAATTCCCGCAGCGCTGATAGCGGCTGGAAATATGTGTTGCTAGTGCCCTCTAGTGGCCAAAGCGTGGCTGAACTTTAAAAGCGATTTTTCACCCTGAGCTGGGTGTTGAGTGCTTTTGAAAAGCTATGTTGTAACTTGTCTGTTGCCTTGGTGCTCTACCAGGAATGGCTTTCGACTCCTTGACGCTGGTTCTCTCACTGTAAGCTGTCTCAAATCCTCTTGGGGGAAGCTGGTGAGTTGGAACTAAACTACAATTTTTGAAAATAGCTAATTGTAATTTTTCTGAGGAAAACTTTTAGCCTCCAAAGTAGCCCATTCTGTGCCTGCACGATTTCCTCTTGACTGCCTATTGCCCCAGAGCAAAACCTTCATATTTATAAATGTCTTTCGCTGCTCAAATGTCTTTCACAAAATCATTTTTCTTCTTCATGTTAATTATGGGCCTTGCAAAGGCACTAAAAATCAAGCAATTCCCATTGACCTGGAAATTCCACTTCTAGAAATTTTTGATAAGCAATCACTATGGATATAAGTAAGAATGAGGGTGAGCTATTTGTTGAAGGTTCTTCCTAATACAGAGAAAAACCCCACAACCCCCTAAATACCCAACAAAACACAATTTAATAAATTATAGCTCAAGCAACTGATGAAGTGAAATGTTGCAATTAAATGCCACGTTACAGTGGAGCAGGTCATTTTGCTAACGGATGGGACACAAAGGTCCAGAGGGGCTGACCTTCCTGGAGTCTCACACAAAATCTGGGTGATGGTTTCATGGATGTTCACTTTGCGATGTCATTAAGCTGTACATTTCCTTTTCTTTTTTAATTTTATTTATTTAATTTATTTTTAATTTTTTTGGCTGCATTGGGTCTTCGTTGCTGTGCGTGGACTTTCTCTAGTTGTGGCGAGCGGGGGCTACTCTTCGTTGTGGTGCACGGACTTCTCGTTGCGGTGGCTTCTCCTGTTGTGGAGCATGGGCTCTAGGTGCGCAGGCTTCAGTAGTTGTGGCGCACGGGCACAGTTGCCCCGTGGCATGTGGGATCCTCCCGGACCAGGGATCGAACCCACGTCCCCTGCACCGGCAGGTGGATTCTCAACCACTGCACCACCAGGGAAGCCCCCAGCTGTACATTTTCTGAATGTGTGTATATTGCATAATTTTTAGCAATTAAAAAAGCAAAAACAGGTATCCTAACCCCTAATTTAACACTCTTTTTCTGACACTGTTCTGCTTCCTGTAACTAGATTTTTTAATTGTACAGTCATGCAGGTGTAGAGAACGGACTTGAGGACACAGGGAGGGGGAAGGGTAAGCTGGGACAAAGTGAGAGAGAGGCATAGACATATATACACTACCAAATGTAAAACAGCTAGCTAGTGGGAAGCAGCCACATAGCACAGGGAGATCAGCTCGGTGCTTTGTGACCACCTAGAGGGGTGGGATAGGGAGGGCGGGAGGGATGCTCAAGAGGGAGGGGATATGGGGATATAGGTATACCTATAGCTGGTTCACTTTGTTGTACAACAGAAACTAACAGAACATTGTAAAGCAATTATACTCCAACAAAGGTGTTTTAAAAAATTGTACAGCCCTGTCTTGGTGTCCTCTGGGGCTGGGCTCCAGGACTCCCAGCAGAAACCAAAATCTGCAGATACTCAAGTCCCTTAGTTGACCCTTTGTATCTGCAGGATTCAACCAAGCCAAGGATACAGAGCCGGAGGGCTGACTGTATTTAGAACATTCAAGCGCTGAGACTAGATTTGCTTGCAAACAGCTTTGTCTTTGGTGAATTGGAAAACAATGTGAAATGCCATTCAACTGAAATTCACAACTTCTCAGAGGTGGGAGTGGGGACAATACACTTAAAATTCTTGGCTCCCTAGAGATTAGAGATTATCAATATATTTCACTAATTCTCTCTCCTTATTGCTATAACAACTGTGAATTGCCATATCTTTTGCTGTTATTTAACAAACCCATAGAATATTTGGAGGATAACAATTTGCCTAAATGTCCAAAGTAATATAACTCTTCTCTATAATTCCTTGTCAAAAGCAGAGAAATAATGAGTGAATTTTGAATTACATTTAATAAGTACTTATTTTGTGTCTGTCACCCTGAGACAATAGTGAGAAACAGCTCTGTCCTAGACCTCAAGGTACCTTTAGCCTGGCTGGAAGTATTACATCCATGAAAAAAAATAAGAGAGAGACCTGTATAAGGCAAAGGAATGCAAAGTGTACTGTGTAAGTGTTATAAGTTGTATGGAACAGGATCAAGTGTGAGAAACTTTGAGACGGATACAAATTAATGTCTGTAAGGACAGGTGAGTTTAAATCTCTGTGGCTTAGTTTCCTTATCTATAAAATGGAGGCACTATTACTACTGTAAACATTAAATAGGGAACGCACTTTGCTAGAACATTAAATGCTCAAACATGTTAATAGAATACTAATTATTATTATTAAGGAATAACTTTGAGCCTGGCCAACTACACAGCCTGAGTGGAAACGCTCAGTCTTTGCATCAGGCCAGGTGCGCAAGCTGTAACTTTAGGAAATGGTTTCTCAAGCTGAGGAAACACCAAGGTGCCTGAGAAATCACCATTTCCACTTCCGTTGCCTTTTTCTCTCAGTAGAGGGCGCCCCTGAGACCTCTCCCCACAGGGATTTTTTTTTTTTCATCCCAGGGAAAAGGAATCAGTTTTTCATGCCAAGTACAAGTCCAGAGAACAAGATTTCCAATTTAGCTAATTCCTAAAGGTCTTAATTTCCAAACTCTGTCACTACAGAGTGTATTGCATAAGGAATGAGTCTATGATTGCATACATGGGAGGCAGAAAGCCGTTCTCCGCCTTGTCAAATGAATCGGGCCGTTTGTGGGTTTGAGGGCAACTGAGTCAGGGACCACCTTCTCTACTTCTCTTTGCAGGGTCTTGCAACCCGGAGGAAGATACACCAGTCCTGGTGCCTGAAGATCAGGCTTTGAATCCTGGCTCTAACCCCAGCTTGCGGTGTGACCTCAGGTTTGTTACTTAAGAGATAACACCAGTGGAGCTCAAACCCGTTGACGGGGAAAATAAAAGCGAATGTCTGTTAAGTACTTACGCTGTTCTAAGCACTTTTATCTGCGCTATCACTTTTTTTTTTTTTTTTTTTTTGCGGTACGCGGGCCTCTCACTGTTGTGGCCTCTCGTTGCGGAGCACAGGCTCTGGACGCTGCGCTATCACTTTTAAGCTTACACAACCCTAGGAGATGGGTATTACTAGATGAGGAACCTGAGGCATGGTACAATGAAGTTCCTTCCCCAGGGTCACTCCTCTAAGTAAATAACAGAGCCAACCTTTGACCCAGGCTGTGCGGCGCCACCGCCCAGGCCCCTGGCTACTGTAGTTTTCCACCTCCCTACCTGCAAGAGCCCACTATTCACGACTGTATCCCCAGGCTGGACCAGGGGGCTAACATAGTAGGTCAACGAGAATCAATAAACTTGAATGTCCATCACTTGAAACTGTGAGAATATTAGGTTTTCATCTAGAGAGTAGGATGTTAAAGAATACTGGGGTTGGATAAATCTTTAGGAATCACTTGGTTATCTAGATCCCTAATTTTCTTTTTTTAAAAAATTTGTTTTATTGAAGTATAGTTGATTTACAATGTTGTGTTAGTTCTGCCATAAAGCAAAGTGATTCAGTTATACATATATATTTATATACTTTCATATTCTTTTCCACGGTGGTTTATCACAGGCCATTGAATATAGTTCCCTATGCTATACAGTAGGACCTTGTTGTTTATCCAACCTATATCTAATAGTTTGCATCTGCTAATCCCAAAGTCCCAATCCATTCCCTCCCCAATCTCCCTCCTCCTTGGCATCCACAAGTCTGTTCTCTATGTCTGAGTCTGTTTCTGTTTCCTAGATAAGTTCATCTGTGTCATATTTTAGATTCCACATATAATTGATATCATATGGTATTTGTCTTTCTCTTTCAGACTTCACTTAGTATGATAATCTCTAGGTCCATCCATGTTGCTGCAAATGGCATTATTTCATTCTTTTTTTATGGCCAAGTAGTATTCCATTGTATAGATAGATTATAGATAGATAGATAGATAGATAGATAGATACCACATCTTCTTTATCCATTCTAGAGCCCTAATTTTCAAATGGGGAAGTTCACACCCTGGAGGGTTTTTTAAAAACAGCTATAAATTATTTGAGAATTCTCCCATAGAGAAATGAGGTCTGCGTTTCTTCCCCTTGAATCTGGCCTGACTTTAGTGACTCACTTAAAACCCATAAAAGTGAGTCGGTGTGGTTTTTGAGGCTGGGTCAAGTGTTGCCGCAGCTCCCATCTTATTTGCTGGGACATTTTTGCTTGGACCCTGAGCCACCATATTAGAAGCTCAGCTTCCCTGAGACTGCCATGCTAGTCAGATCCCATGCAGATGCTCTGGTTGCAACCCAGCTGGGCAGCCGGCAGCCAACCAACCAGGCAGGTGAGCCATTTGGGATGCCCAATCCAATTGTACCATCGTATGTCAGCAGCTTTTTAAAAATTAAAAAAAAAAATTTAAATTTTTTAAAATGAAAAAAAATTTTTTTTTAACTTTTTTTTTTTTTTTGCCACACCACACGGCATGCAGGATCTTAGCTCCCCGACCAGGGATCGAATCCGTGCCCCCTGCAGTGGAAGCGCGGAGTCTTAATCACTGGCCCGCCAGGGAAGTCCTTCTGTAAACTTTAATGCACATCTAACTGCCACAGCATGAGAGTCCCCAAGTAAGAACTGCCCCCATGGGCCCTCCGGAATACCTGACCCACAAAGTGGAGAGCAAAATAAAATGGTTGTTCCAAGCCACTATGTTTTGGACTGCTTTGTTACACACCAGAACACAGAGCAGGGAAGTAACTGGCTCAAGACATCTGTGGGTAACATCTGTGGGTAGCAGCAGGACCTGACTTTTAGAGAGTTTTGCCTGCTCCGATGCCAAGCTGCACCTGTTTCTCAAGCTTTCCAGAGATGCCTCCCCAGGGAGTATTCTAACCAGGACAGGAGGTGTCGAGCTCTCTGACAGACTTCCGTGCACAATGCCAGGGAACACAGAAGAAAAGCCACATGCCAGGGAGAAGAGGCAAATCTCCCAGGCAGAAGAATTCCAAATAATTTATGTAGCTACGCTGCCAGTGAGGCAGTGGAGCATGACTCCGTCCCTTAAGTGTGGTCTGAGCGTAGTGACTTGCTTCCAGAGATGACAGTAAGGGACAGGGAACAAAGGGTAACTCTCCAGGGGAGAACCCGACAAGTAGCACCTCAGCCAAGCGATCTGGGTTCATCACCAACAATGGAAGTCGTGGGTGTACTTTTCTTTCTTGTCCACTTTATTTATTTATTTATTTTTGCGGTACGCGGGCCTCTCACTGTTGTGGCCTCTCCTGTTGCGGAGCACAGGCTCCGGACGCACAGGCTCAGCAGCCATGGCTCACGGGCCCAGCCGCTCCGCGGCATGTGGGATCTTCCCAGACCAGGGCATGAACCCACGTCCCCTGCATTGGCAGGCGGACTCTCAACCACTGCGCCACCAGGGAAGCCCTTTATTTTTAATTTTTATTAAAATTAAAAAAAAATTTTTTATACAGGGGCTTCCCTGGTGGTTCAGTGGTTAAGACTCTGTGCTCCCAATGCAGGGGGCCCAGGTTTGATCCCTGGTCAGGTAACTAGGTCCCACATGCCGCAACTAAGAGTCCACATGCTGCAACTAAGGGTTCACATGCCACAACTAAGGAGCGTGCGAGCCACAACCAAGACCTGGTGCAACCGAATAGAAAAAAAATTGTATACAATTTAAAGATTACTTTCCATTTACAGTTATTACAGAATATTGGCTCTATTCCCCATGCTGTACAATACATCCTTGTAGCGTATCTTACACCTCCCCTCCCCCTCCCCTATATTGCCCCTCCCCTTCCACACCCCCAATGGTAACCTCTAGTGTGTTCTCTACATCTGTGAGTCTGCTTCTTTTTTGTTATATTCACTAGTTTGCTGCATTTTTTTAGATTCCACTTGTAAGTGATAGCGTACTGTACACCCTTAAGAAAAAATCAGCCCCTGCCAACATGGAGCTTGCAGTCTAGTAAAAGAGAAAAGACATTAAATAAAGAACTCCATTGAAAAAAAAAAAAAAGAACTCCATAAACATATAAAAATATAAATAAAGTTTAAAAATAAATATAGAAACTAGGCCTCAATCAAGGATGCGTTTGCCTCCCAGGCGACATTCAGCAATGTTTGGAGACATTTTGGTTGTCCCAACTAAAGGGAGAGGCAAGTGGTACCAGGATGTAGTGGACAGAAGCCAAGGATGCTGCCAACATCTTAAGATGCACGGAACGGGCCCCACATCAAAGAATTATCCAGCCCCAAACGTCAATAGTCCTGATTACACATTAATATTATATCGTCGTATGGAAAAGAAAGAGGTTATAAGACAGTATTATGGCACGATTTCACTGTTTTTAAAATTATTTATTTATTTATTTATTATTTACTATTATCATAATCTTAGCAATGAAGTCATAAATAACGATCAGGACCAGAGCTGGGCCCACTTGGCTTTCCTGATAACCTCGGCTCCGAGAACGTCAAAGCCCTTCCCACACAAAAGTTTGCCCATCCTTACATCTTTTGGCTGGAACCCGGCTTAGGGCTGCAGAAGCAGCCAGGGCTACCCTGGTTCTTGGGGAATTCTTGTTCTTTTTCTACTCTGCTTCTGTTTTCTCAATGTGCTCCCTCATTATCCAGTAAGACCTCCCATTTTCCGGCTAAGCCAAGTCAACATTTAAAAACATTTCCGGATACAAACATCTCGAGGCAATGGCAAGGCACTGAGTTCTGGCCCCAGGAGTCAAATCGTGCCTAGGTTTGAAAGAGGATCACCAACTCGTCCCAGTTTGCAAGGATCTCTACTGCTTTTAACGTTGAAAGCTTGGCATGTGGGGAGAGCTCCCTGGTGGTCCGGTGGTTAGGACTCCGTGCTGTCACTGCCAGGGGACCCGGGTTTGATCCCTGGTTGGGGAACTAAGATCCTGCAAGCTGTGTGACGTGGCTAAAAAAAAAAAAAAAAAGTTCAGCATGTGGGAAAACTCAGTCTCTGGCAAACCAGGACGACGGGTCACTCCAGCTTTGAATCTGGTCTCTTTCATTTAGGAACACATGTCACCTATTCAAGACTGAGTTATCTCAGTCTTGAAAAGGATACACCTTTCCTGGGCCTCGAGGATATAGCAGGACATAAAAAGACCTGATGTCTTCTTTCCTAGGGTTTTCAGTCTAATGGAAAAGTAGACATTAAACCAATAACTATATAAGCAGGATATTGGTGGGGGGATGGCATTGGGATTGGCGTGGGCAGAGAAGTCAGAAAAATAACACTTCAGCTGGTACTTGAAGGACAGGGGCCAAAGCTAATACTTCCTGGGTACTTACCATGTTAAACACTTTACACACATTATCGCATGGAAGTATCCCAATGACTCTTTTCGGAGAGATGCTTATATATCCCCATTTTAAAGATTTAGAGGTACTTCCCTGGCGGTCCAGTGGTTAAGACTCAGCGCTTCTACTGCAGGGGGCGTGGGTTCGATCCCTGGTCGGGGAACTAAGATCCCGCATGCTGCACAGCTAAAACAAAAACAAAACAAAACTTAAAGAAAAATAAAGATTTAGAAAACTGAGTGTAAGGGTGGGATGAAGTAAATTTCTCAGTATCACAGAGCTAGAAAGTGACGGATAGAAGATTTGAAAACGGGCAACCTTACTCCAGTGTTTGTAGAAAAAAAATTTTTTAATTTAGTAAAGTAACATATCTGTAAGGTCAAAAAGCTAGGAACAGTGCCACAAGCATCATGATGGAAAAGAGGAGAGAGGCAGTCCCTGCCCACAACTCTCTCACCCCTCTGCTTTTTCCGGGGCAACGACCTTCACAACTTTTAGCTGCTTTTTCATCAGCTTTTCACAGTGTTTAGGAAGCACTGTTTTAGGCTATATAGAAGGAAACTCAAAGTGAATTTTAGAGAGCCGCAGTTGTGAGTTTGTAATTTGCCTACATTTGCAAGGGCTTGACTTTTGACTCCGTGAGGGCAGGGATAGCTGCCCTTTTGGTCTATTGCTCTATCTTCAGTGCTTAGGTGCGTGGCACGTGGTAGGCACTCAAATACTTATTGCGTGAATTCGTGAGATAAATGTACCAAAAGCCTGCATTTTTCAATTGAGGTATAGTTGATTTTCAATATTGCGTTAGTTTCATGTCTACAGCAAAGTGATTCAGTTATATTTTTTTTCAGATTCTTTTCCATTATAGGTTATCACAAGATGTTGAACATAGTTCCCTGTGCTCTACAGCAAATCCTTATTGTTCACCTATTTTATATATAGTGTGTATCTGTTAAAAAGCACCCGTTTTTGAAAAAATAAATCTGACACGAAAAAGCACTTCCTTACAGAAATATCCAGTCATTTCTCAAACATATATGTGTGAGCACAGACAACATCCCAGGCTCTATAAATAGTATAGTGATAAATACTCAGTAAAATAGAGTATGGATTTGTTTAATGCTCTCTTTTAAATGTTATTCTCATCTATTCCTTCCAATAATTCCTCCAGGTAGGAATGCCCATCCCCTGCCCCTTATTCCGTCTGATGAGGAAACCTTGACTCTGAGCGTTTGTCCTTTAGCAGTAAGCGGCAGAAATCTCAGCCCAGGTACTTTGAGATCAGACAAGAGACAGGGCCTCCTTTAGAGCTTTGCTCACACATCAGGGCACTGTATGTAGCCAACATCGCATTCATCCTCATCACTGTTTTCTTTCGCACAATACAATACAACCCTCCATACAACCTCATGGAATTATCATAAGACACCAGTTTGACAGCTACTAAAGTGTTAGGTGCTGTATGGAAATTCACAGGTAAATAAGACGTGACCTGTACTCTTACGATGACTTATAGACAAGCAGTAGACCCAACAGGTCCAAGTCAAATTTGCCAAATGCTATACAGACATATCCATATGCAGAGACAAGTGAATGTTGTTTGGTGTTTCTGAGCAGTGTCTCTGAGGTTAGACAGCTCTGTGACCTCGGGTGAGAAAGTCAACCTCTCTGAACCTCAGAAGAGCGGGGCTTTTAAAACCTCTATGGGTCATTGGGCTGATTCTGTGACCCATTCATTATATGAACCGATGCATGTGACATGTTGGACACAGTACCAGCTCTTATAAGCTTCCCAATAAATAGTTTGGGGAAGGAAGTCCTCTTTTTTTTCTCCCCATGAACCTAGTATATAAATATTAGGTTGAACTCTATTTTTTTTTTTTTGTGGTACGCGGACCTCTCACTGTTGTGGCCTCTCCCGTTGCGGAGCACAGGCTCCGGACGCGCAGGCTCAGCGGTCATGGTTCACGGGCCCAGCCACTCCGCGGCACGTGGGATCTTCCTGGACCGGGGCAAGAACCCGCGTCCCCTGCATCGGCAGGCGGACTCTCAACCACTGCGCCACCAGGGAAGCCCACAAAGCATTGTTTTTAGTGCCAGTATAATATTCCTTATAAACGTACTATAATGTTTCAACTCATCCCCTCCTGCTGGACATATAGGTTATTTTCATGCTGCCCATTTTAAGTCACCCGTGAATGAAATTATTCCTCAACTCAATGGTTTCTTCTTACTGTTCCTAAGTAATTCCAGAAGGTTAGGTAGAGTTACAAGGACCCTGTATGGATGTAAATATTGAATGAATTAAGACTTTGGGCTCTGGTCCCCCGAGGGCCTCCCTACCATCAGTTTGGAAAGGTTTCTTCCACTCTCTGAGCTCATTGCTGTTGTAAAAATGGGAGGTCTTAGGGAATTCCCCGGTGGTCCAGTGGTTAGGACTCAGCGCTTTCACTGCCAGGGCCCATGTTCAATCCCTGGTAGGGGAAATAAGATCCTACAAGCTTCACGGTGCAGCCAAAAAAAAAAAAGAAGAAGAAGAAGGGAGGTCAGAAAGAGGTCATGAGAAGGCATGAGATGATAATATACCTGTAGGGTCCTGTTGACTTCTAAAGAAAAGAGAAGGGATCATTATTTACCAATAACCTATCATTTCATGGCAATTCCCAGCACCCTGTGGTACAACCCTGGTTCAATGGCCCCTGATATTTCATATAATGAAGAGTCTTATGGCCCCTGAGGTTGCATCACACAGGAAGAAAGCAAACCTGTGTGCAAACAGGAAGATTTCATTTTTCTCAGTGATTCACTCCCCTATTTTCCTCTTGTTGTTTGCTAGGCTCCCGGTGCCAGAAAATCTCCCACCTCCTTGTCGCTGGGTAGCCCTTTGTCAGGTTTCACAGGTTCACGATCACCCAGTGCTGTGCCTTCCACCACTAGAGCTTTCAACGCCCCACCGCAAACACACTTTGACCCACTTCCCAGGCAGCAGCCTGAGCTAGGAATGGAGTGTCCATCCACGTCAGACACTGAGATGAATGTATTCATCACACGCTAATGTACTAAGTGCCTTACAGAGAACATCTTGGTGGCTTTTTTTTTTTTAATTTTTATGGGGGTAGAGTTGCTTTACAGTATTGTGTTAGTTTCTGCTGTACAGCAAAGTGAATCAGCTATACGTATACATATACCCCCTCCTTTTTGGATTTCCTTCCCATTTAGGTCACCACAGAGCACTGAGTAGGGCTCCCTGTGCTATACAGCAGGTTCTCATTAGTTATCTATTTTATACATAGTAGTGTATATATGTCAATCCCAACCTCCCAATTCATCCCACCCCCCCTGGGGTTTTTTTCTTTCTTTCTTTTTTTTTTTTTTTTAACCATATGATATCACTTATATGTGGAATCTATTGTATATATGTCAATCCCAACCTCCCAATTCATCCCCCCCCCCCTGGGGTTTTTTTCTTTCTTTCTTTTTTTTTTTTTTTTTTAACCATATGATATCACTTATATGTGGAATCTAAAAAGTACAAAAAACTAGTGAATATAACAAAAAAGAAGCAGACTCGCAGATATAGAGAACAAGCCAGTGGTCACTGGGGGGAAGCAGAAGCGCGGAGGGGCAATATAGGGGGAGGGGAGGAAGGGGTACAATTAGGTATAAAATGATCTACAAGGGGCTTCCCTGGTGGCGCAGTGGTTGAGAGTCCGCCTGCCGATGCAGGGGACGCGGGTTCGTGCCCCGGTCCGGGAAGATCCCACATGCCGCGGAGCGGCTGAGCCCGTGAGCCATGGCCGCTGAGCCTGCGCGTCCGGAGCCTGTGCTCCGCAACGGGAGAGGCCACAACAGTGAGAGGTCCGCGTACCACAAAAAAAAAAAAAAAAAAAAAAAATCTACAAGGATATACTGTACAACACGGGGAATATAGCCAATGTTTTATAACAGAACATCTTGTTTTATGTCCACAAAAATCCCAAGAGGAAAGCATTACTATTCTCGTTTTACAAAAAATAGGGGGTGAGGCTCAGAGAGTCCTGATACCCCAACAATTAGTAAGTGGGGAGTAGGTTTTGAACCCCGAGTCTGTCTGACCCGTCTTTTCTCTTCGTCAGCCTTTTTAATGATGTAAATCTTTCTACTCTCTCTCGACCTCCAGTTTTAACTCCCAGCGATTGTCAAAATCTGAAACTGAAAAGCAGGGAGAGGAAGAAAGCCTGAACCAAACATGTCCTTGGAGGGACTTCCCTGGTGGCGCAGTGGTTAAGAATCCACCTGCCAATGCAGCGGACAATGGTTCGAGCCCTGGTCCGGGAAGATCCCGCATGCCACGGAGCAACTAAGCCCATGTGCCACAGCTACTGAGCAGGCGCTCTAGAGCCAGTGAGCCGCAACTAGTGAGCCCACGTGCCACAACTACTGAAGCCTGAGTGCCTAGAGCCCGTGCTCTGCAACAAGAGAAGCCACTGCAATGTGAAGCCCATGCACAGCAACGAAGAGCAGCCCCCACTCACCTCAACTAGAGAAAGCCCCCGTGCAGCAACAAAGACCCAATGCAGCCAAAAACAAATGAATTAATTAATTAAAAAAAAAGAAAAGGATACTAAGAGAAAATTAGGAAGGGGACATTTTCCAGCACCTCGGGTACAAACAGAGGTATTATTCTCCTTCATAAAATTCCAATTCTGCGCTGCACTCCAATTCTGATGAGACAGGTGAGAAATGCTGACCCTTCTGTGGCCCCAGCATCCCCTGCTTCCCGTCCCCCACCCCCTGCCTAAGAGCAGACATCCCGGGCGCTTCTGCTGGACCTCAACAAGCCGTCTGCTCTGTCACAGGACACTCAGCCAGAGACCCCTTCCCGCTCGCTCTGTGGCAGGTTAATTGCTGGTCCCCTGGCAATAATTACACCCACAGTCGGAACATGGAGCAAAGCAACAAGTTTCAACCTCACAGGGTGGAGAGGGCAAGGGAACCAAAAAACCTTCCAAACCAAAGGTCTCAGTTCTGGAAATGTATGGTGCAGTGACTGTCTCCGTCTGGAGGGGCTACTGAAGCCTTAGGAGAGAGGAGGTGATGGAGACACCAAAGCCATAGCAATATTTCTGGTCTCATATTCTCTTCCAGAGTCTTGACATCCCCCCCATCAAGAGGCAGAACTATTTCCCCTCCCCTTGAACCCAAGCAGCCTTTCTTGCTTTGGGAAACCCACCCTTAAAACCTAGCTGCCATGTTGCAAGGAAGCCCAAGCCACACCAAGAGGACACGTGGAGGTGTCTTGGCCAATGACCTCAGTTAAAGAACCAGCCGCAAGCCAGCACCAATCACCAGGGACGTGAATGAGTGAGTCATCTGATAATCCCAGCCGCCAGACTTCCAACCACCCAACTGATGGTTTGTGGAGCGTAGACAAGCTGTCCCCACCAAGCTCTGCCATACTGCATAGCTGAGAGCAAAATAAATGTTGCTGTTGTTTTAAGGTACTAAGTTTTCAGGTGGTTCGTCCCAAAGCTATAAATACCTGCAACACAAGGTATCAAAGCACTTGGCAAAGATATCATCTAATTTAATCTTTAAACGACAGCTATGAAAGGTATGTATCCCTGTGTTATAGATGTAGAGGTAGGACTTGAGGGGGCAAGATGAGAACTGATACTACATAGCAAGGAAGTGGAGAAGCCAGAATTCCTGCCCAGGTCTCTCTGGCTGCAGAACCCACATGCTTTTGACGAGGATCACCTACCCAAGAAGAGGCTGGGAAGAATTAAAATTATTCAGCAGCCATCAGAGCTATGGTACCCAAAGGAGAGTCTCCCAATCTAACTAAGCAGACGTGGACATTTCACTTTATGAAGACTTACTTTCCAAAATAAGAATCCAGCACAGAGCATCTTGCAAAGTATCCCTCCACAGTGGGACTCATTCATGTCCTTCCCCCGACAACCGTATTCCTCGGAGAGGCCCAAGATTGTGGGAATGGGATGTGCTGAGTGTGGGAAGATGTTTGTTTGGAGACCTAAGGTTTTATGGGAATTCCTTCATCTCTGGGGATAAGTGGTGGCTTATGCTGAGCCTCTGATATATACATGCTGATTAACCAAGATTGAGGTTTATGTGGGAACATTCAAATAGAGTATTTCTTCCAACCCTCCCCCCCATTGAACCTTGACCACAACCTCAAACACCACCAAGAAGTAGCCTCATAAGATAAAGTATTATTAAAGAATTCACTGACAATTATTGTGAACTTAACACTTGCCATGATTTAATCTGATCACGTTAATCTTGCGTAACCTGTGCCACTATTATGCCCAACGTGTGGATGAGAAATCAGGCTCAGAACGGTAAGGGATTTGACTCTGGTCAAAGAGCTAACAAACAGAAGGAGGTGGAATTTGAACTCGGTTCTGTCTGATTCAAAAGCTGCTGTTCTTTATAACTGCAGGGCTAACTCCCTATAAATGGGGAGGAGAGGGCAAACCAGGTGGAAGAAGTCATGAGCAGAAGCAAGAAGACATAAAAGTCAAGGCACATCTGACCTTACAATTCTATAGAATAAAAAACATAATGATAATGATGACATAAGATGCATTTATTATAAAGTGGCTAATTTCACTTGGGGAATCCAGGAAGGGTTTGCAGAGAGGATGATGTTTGAATCTTGAAGACTGTCTGAAACAGCTTAGGCTGCTATAACAAAATCCATAGACTGGGTGGCTTAAATAATAGACATTTGTTTCCTGGAGATCTGGAAGCAGAAAAGTCCAAGATCAAGGTCCTGGCAGAGTCAGATCTTGGCGAGGGCTCTCTTTCTGGCTTGCAGATGACCACCTTCTCGCTGTGTCCTCACATGGCCTTTCCTGGGTGTGTATGCACGGAGGGAGAAATCTCTCCATCTTCCTCTTCTTAAAAGGGCACAATTCCCATCATGGGGTCCCACCCTCATGACCTCATCTAAACCTAATTATCTCTCAATAGCATCACATTGGGTGTTAGGGCTTCAAAATACGAATGACACAAAGGGGGCTGGGGAGGGACACATTCAACCCATCACAAAAATGTCAAATGCCACCACACACGAAGCCATAAAGATCAATATTATTATATTGGTGGTCATAACTTTTAATATTATTTCTGTATGTGCATTGGGTGAGGACCATTTTGTTGTAAATGACAGAATCCCAGCAAATAGCTTAAGAAAAAAATAGGATTCACTGGTTCCTGTACTTGGAAGAGAAAAAGTGGACACTGAAATGCAAACAACATTAGCTGGTCTCAACTCTCTTCCATTGCTCTTCTCTCTGCACGGGCCTCATTCTCATGCAGTTTACCTGGCTTCTTCCAGGGCAAGCATCACCCCAGACAGCCTTAGGCTGGGCTGACATCACCCCAGCCCTTGGGAGCTAACAGAATTTTTTCTTTTTCTTCCAGCATCCAGATACGCAATGCCAGGAAAGGAAATGATTGGTTAGACTTGGGTCGTATGGCCTTCCCTGAGTCAATCACTGTGGCCAGGATATGGACAACCGTGATTGGCTAGATCTGTATCACATGCCCCCCTCCTCATTCATATCACCAAATAAAACGGCCTCCTTCCTAAAGCTGATGTGAGCATCAAATGGGTCGTTTGTGAGCACAGAGAAGAGTGCTTGGCAAATATTAAGCGTTCAGAAAACATTTAGTCATCAGTTTACGTCTTTTTGCTCCCTCAGGAGGTCTCAAGCCCCTTGACGGCTGAGAATCCTCATATACCCCTCTCATTAACAGAACGTTCACGTAGGTAGCACCAGTGTATTTGCTGCCTGGTAAGAACACTGTGAAAACTTGTCTATTTCTTGCCTCTATTTGAGAAGTGAGGAAACTGTGAGGCCCAGCATCAGATTCAAGGCTAAGAGCAGGGGCTGCAAATCAGTAAATAGCTTTTGCAAGAATGTCTTGGATGGAGGAGGAAACAGAGTTTCTGAGAGCAAAGGGACTTGCTCCCATCTTGTCAATATCAGAGCTAGGACCTGAATCCAGGCTGCCGATTCTCACCATTTCACATCCAGGACTCTGATCCCCGGTCTTTGCACTACTTTAATATAAAGCTCTAAGTTATTGACTGATTCTTAAATACCAGACCCTGAGCTTTACTTGCACTACTCACTCAGTGGGAGGATTGAAATTTAGGACTCTCAGGGCTTCCCTGGTGGCGCAGTGGTTGAGAGTCCGCCTGCCGATCCAGGGGACACAGGTTCGTGCCCCAGTCCGGGAAGATCCCACATGCCGCGGAGCGGCTGGGCCCGTGAGCCATGGCCGCTGAGCCTGCGCGTCCGGAGCCTGTGCTCCGCAACGGGAGAGGCCACAACAGTGAGAGGTCCGCGTACCGAAAAAAAAAAAAAAAAAAAAAGATTTAGGACTGTCAGACCCTGGAACCCATACTCTAAATCTCTGTACTATACTGCTTTGGGGGCAAATTAAATTTACCAAAGGGTTTCAAGGATGTTGATTTGTGTCAGATTGGGAGAAGTATGGGGCTCCCTTAAGCACCAGCGAAAACTAGGATTGAATTACTTTTGTCATTAGAGAGCCACGTGACCTTGACCAGTTAACCTCTGAATCCTAGTCTCTATGACACGGGGATAATCACCACGTTGCAAGATTGGATGGATAGTGTGTGTAAGTCTCAGTGCAGGGCCCTTGAAAATATTTAATGACTTATTGCTAGTGATCTTGTCTAAAGGGTGTGAATTCAACTGCAACCGGCCCCGGCTGAGAGAGTGACCATCTAAGCAATGAAAGGGCATTGCCACCAGGGGGCAGCAGAGCTCCAGCAGAAGCTGAGGGCCTCACCACCACCACCATCAGGATTCTGGTCATGCCGGTTTGGGAACGGCAGTCCAATCAGCCTTTCTTTTGCGTGGTTTGATCATAGAAGGAAATTGCAGGTGCATCTTACCTTTAATTTTTTTCTTTTTTAAAAAATTAATTTATTTTACTTATTTATTTTGGGCTGCTTTGGGTCTTCACTGTTGCATGCGGGCTTTCTCTAGTTGCGGCGAGCGTAGGCTACTCTTCCTTGTGGTGCGCGGGCTTCTCATTGCGGTGGCTTCTCTTGCTGCGGAGCACAGACTCTCGGCACGCGGGCTTCAGTAGTTGTAGCACGCAGGCTCCGTAGTTGGGGCTCATGGGCTCTAGAGCGCAGGCTCAGTAGTTGTGGCGCAGGTCCTTAGTGACTCTGCGGTATGTGGGATGTTCCCAGACCAGGGCTCGAACCCGTGTCCCCTGTATTGGCAGGCGGATTCTTAACCACTGCACCACCAGGGAAGTCCCGCATCTTCTTTTTTAAGTAAAGTCAATTGTTTTAGACACCCAGACTCCTCGAATTAGATAAAGCTGGCTGTGTGACTTTGGATGAGTCATTAACCTTGCTAAACCTTGGTCTCATCTTTAGAATATGGATAATGACGGTACCTACCCCATGGCACTGTTGTAAAAATTAAATGAGACAATGTCAAGTAAAGAGCTTCAGGCAGATTAAGGATGCAAAACCAACAGACAGTCATTCAAAACAGCTAAGCACAGGCTATAGTTAACAATACCATATTGTATATTTGAAAGTTAAGAACATAGATCTTAAAAGTTCTCATCACAAGAAAAAAGAATGTAACTCTGTGAAGTGATGGGTGTTAATCATGTGACAATTTATACATACAGCAAATCATTATGTTGACAACCTAAAACTAATACAATGTTATATGTCAATTATATCTCAAGAAAATAGTTTTAAAATATATTGCAGGGACTTCCCTGGTGGCACAGTGGTTAAGAATCTGCCTGCTAATGCAGGGGACACGGGTTCGAGCCCTGGTCCGGGAAGATCCCACATGTTGTGGAGCAACTAAGCCCGTGCACCACAACTACTGAGCCTGAGCTCTAGAGCCCGCCTGCCACAACTACTGAGCCCGCGTGCCACAACTGCTGAAGCACGCAGGCCTAGAGCCCATGCTCCATAACAAGAGAAGCCACTGCAGTGAGAAGCCTGTGCACCGCAACAAAGAGTAGCCCCTGCTTGCCGCAGCTAGAGAAAGCCCGTGCACAGCAATGAAGACCAAACGCAGCCAAAAGTAAATAAGTAAATTAGTTAATTAAAAAAATATATATATTGCAATAAAAAATTAAAACAAGCACACAATGAAAAATTTGATTCAAAAGTTTTAAAACTTAAGAAAAACAGAACTTGTTTATACTGAAGAACTTACTGGGAAATAGAAGCAAAGATCAATACAAAAGGATGTTCACTACAGTGTTGTTTATAATAGCGGCAAAACTGGAAAAACTAGAAGTCCAACAATAGGGAAAACCAACCAAGAGAATTGGTTAAGTAAACTAAAGAATATTTATATAATAGAACGTGCTGAACAGCCTTTAAGCATGAGGTGGCTGACCTTGACATTAACATGAAGAGAAAACAGTGTATTATTGAATAAAAAGTAATTGTTACAAGCCAGCAAGTGTAGTACAATCTCATGCATGCAAAATTATGTGTGTGGGGGGCTTCCCTGGTGGCGAAGCGGTTGAGAGTCTGTCTGCCGATGCAGGGGACACGGGTTTGAGCCCCAGTCTGGGAAGATCCCACATGCCGCGGAGCAACTAAGCCCACGTGCCACAACTAATGAGCCTACACTCTAGAGCCTGTGAGCCACAACTACTGAGCCCACGTGCCACAACTACTGAAGCCCGCGTGCCTAGAGCCCATGCTCCGCAACAAGAGAGGCCACCGCAGTGAGAAGCACACGCACCGCAACGAAGAGTAGTCCCTGCTCACCACAGCTAGACAAACACCGTGCACAGCAATGAAGACCCAATGCAGCCAAAAATAAATAAAATAAATAAATTTTAAAAACAGCAAAAAAGAAAACCACAATGAGGTATCACTCCACACCTGTTAGGATGGCTGCTATCAATAAGACAAAAGGTAATAAGTGGGTTCATAGCATCCTCATGTTCACTGCAGCAGTATTCACAATAGACACGGTATGGAAACAACCTAAGTGCTCATAAATAGATGAACGGATAAAGAAAATGTGGTATTTATATGCAATGAAACATTATTTAGCCATAAAAAAGGAAGAAAATTCTGCCATTTACAACAACATAGATGGACCTTGGGAGCATTGTGCTAAGTGAAATAAGTCAGACAGAGAAAGACAGATACTGTATGATCTCGCTTGTATGTGAAATCTTGAAAAAGCCAGACTCATAGCAAAAAGAGAGTAGATCGCTGGTTGTCAGGAGGTGGGAGTGTAGGGGAGATGGGGAGATGTTGGTCAAAAGGTACAAACGTACAGCATGGTGTGTGTAGTTAACAATACTCTGTCGTATACTTGAAAGTTGCCAAGAGAGCAGATCTTCAGTGTTCCCAGCACAGACACACACAAATGTAACCGTGAGCTATGATAAATGCATTAACTAACCTTATTATTGCGGTAATTATTTTGTAATATATACGTGTATCAAATCATTACCTTGTGGGGATGTAAGCTTTTACAATGTTTTATGTCAACTGTGTCTCGATAAGCCTGGAAGAAAATTCAAATTCGACAGAGAAGCTGTGGGTACAGTGCAAAGAACTCCCATACTCTCTGTAGCCAGATTCAGCATTGATGACGTTTTGCCACATTTGCTTTATATCCATGAGTATGCCTATACTTGTATCTATATTCATACCTACCTCTATGTCTACCCATGTTATGGTTGTTATTTTTGTGGGACCGTTTGAAAGTAAGTTTCTGATATCGGGGTGCCTTACATCTTAATTCTTCATGTATCTCCTAAGAGCAAAGATACTCTGTTTCATTATCACAAGAAAGTCCTTTCTATTATCTAATATGCCATCCACATGCAAATTTTACCAATAATGTGTATGTATATATACACACACACACATATGTATATATATATATACACTCACAAACACATACACACACACATATATTTCTAAATGGCAACAATTTTTATTTCCCTTTTTATACTTTTTGGAATTCTGATTTTTTTCTTCTTCCTGAGATTGTAAAAATCAACTTCATAATTAGAAAGGACCGTCAGTATTTCCATGAGGGAAAAATGATAAAGTACAACGCAGAAACTCGATGAGTCCTCTATTGTTGAAAAAAAAGTAGAAGCCCCAAAGCAATCTTCACAGCTAAGTCACGGGAGAAGCCCAAATACCATTTACCATTCCAGCCTCCCTCAGATAGGCATCAAAGGTAGGAGAAGCTCCATCCCGCTCTTTCCATCTCAGCATGCCTCTGGCAGGTCAACAGAAAGCCCCTTGGGCAATTTGAGATTATAGACTAGAAGTCTTCTTTCTCTTTCTTCTTCTTCTTCTTTTTTTTTTTTTCCCTTTATAATAGACCTTTTTGAAGAGATTGAGATAGGCTGTAGAAGAAAACTCCCAACGCCTCCTATTCTGACCCAGGAGACGAAGAGCGCAGAAGGCTCTTATCATCACATTAGAGGACTGTTTGTTGAGTACATACATACCCTGCACCCCAGCAATTTCTCCCTAGAGAAACTCAGGTGCACACACACCAGGAGGCATAGCTAGGAAGGCTGTTCACACATCATCTGCATGATGGCTTCAAACTAGAAACAGCCCCAAGGTCCACCAAGAGCGGAATGGAGAAATGGTGGCACATCCGTACAGTGAACTACACAGCAATGAAAACGGATGGTGGGACTTCTCTGGTGGTCCAGTGGTTAGGACTCCGTGCTTCCACTGCAGGGGGCCCGGGGTTTGATCCCTGGTTGGGGAGCTAGGATCCTGCAAACTGCATGGCACGGCCAAAAAACAAATACACAAACAAACCAAAAAATGATGTCGCACGGTGGCCTGCAACCACATGGATGAGTCTCACAGATGGAATGTCGAGGGAAAGAAGGCAGACCCAAGAAACCCATAGAGCGTGATTCCATTTATGCAAAGTTCAAAAGCAAAAGAGGCAATATTAAACCACCTTGCTTAGGGATGCATACGCAGGGGTTAACGCATAAAGAAAAGCAAGAGAAGGACTATCCCAAAAGCCAGGGGCGTGGTTACTTGTTCCGGGAGATGCGGGGTGCTATGTCCTGCCTGTTGCTAACACTGGTGTTTCCTTTATGAGAATCTGTTAGACCGTGTGTATCCTATACAGTTATGACTCACAAAACAAACATAAAAACGAAACACATGTTATAAAATAAAAGACATAAAGCATCCCACGGAGGCTGGTTCTTGCAGCACCACGAGGCTTCACATCAATTGCCCGGCTGTAAGAAGCAGGACTTAAGAGTTCTTTTAAGTTAATTCAACCAACCATTACTGCGTTCCAGATCTAGGGCTAAGTGCCGAAACTTCCGTGAATGAGGAAGACGTGACTTCTGTCCTCGAGGTGCTTAAAATCTAAAAGGGGACAAGTAAGCAGGCAGGCACCGCAGCGCCACGTGTTGCTGGGATAAGCTCAAAGGGCTGGAACGCTTCCTCGGAGAAGCAGCAGCGAAATGAGAAGCAAAGGGCAGGTAACGTGAATCTGGGGATGGAGAAAAGCAAGCATGTTCCAGGCAGTGAGAATAGAACACGCAAAGCCCCAGGGGCAGGGTGCATACCAGGGAGGGCAAGTCCTTGATAAGGCTGGACCATGGAGTGTGGGCTGCAGTGAAGGAGGGAGATGAGAGATGAGGCCACGGAAGTCAGGATCCAGAACAGGATGTGCTTAACGCAGAGGCCGTGTGGAGCCATGGATGGATTTAGAGCAGGGGTTTAGAAAGAGCAAGAGGGAGCAGATTAAAGGTGATTCGGATGAGACAAGACAGAGGCCTGGTCAAAAGCCATGGAGATAGGCACGGAGACAGGGGACACGGAACACAGAAAACAAAGCCAGTTCTGAGCACAGTCTATTTCAGTAGGGGAGGTGGGTTGAGAATTTACACATTTACAGACTCCCGGTGAGGCTTTACTGCTGGTCTGTGGATTACACAACCCCTGTAACTGGGCCAGGCTGTGTCTGGTTATCCTAAAGGTGTCCTGAATCTCTGTAAATTGTCTGAATTCAATTCATACCCTGGCTGTATCATTGCCCGGCTGGTGGCCCAGGTTAAGTCTCATTGTCACCTTCAGCCTCAGTGTCGTTCCTGTAAAAGTCGTGACAAGGTGCCAGTGTCGGTAAGGTTGCTAGGCAGCTTAAGCTAGGCTAGCAGAACTTGGCCAATGAGGGCTCAGATCTTTATTTCATCTGCTCTGAATGTCCCATCCCCAGCTGCTTCTTGGCTGCCCTAGTTGCTCCACCAGGGTTGACAAATGGTAGCTACAGATTTCTTATCACCCTGAGTCAAATAATTAGGTTATCAAAATATCGTGGAACTGACCTCATATAAATATCGTGGAAAAGACAAAAAATGGATTTCTTTGAGATTTTCGACTACAGGGAGATACGCGGCAGCGCTGTTTTTCCCATGAGTTGCGAGTATATTTGTAAAAGGTCTCTGGGTTTTTTTTTTTTTTTTTTTCTTTTTGCTGTACGAGGACCTCTCGCTGTTGTGGCCTCTCCCGTTGCGGAGCACAGGCTCCGGACGCGCAGGCTCAGCGGCCATGGCTCACACGCCTAGCTGCTCTGCAGCATGTGGGATCTTCCCGGACCAGGGCACGAACCCATGTCCCCTGCATTGGCAGGCGGACTCTCAACCACTGCACCACCAGGGAAGCCCCGGTCTCTGGGTTTTTTAGAGTTGGCTCTGAGCCTGGGTCTAGGCAGGCTCTTCTGCTTTGGCTACCGGGCTTTCTCAGGACCTCCCCGAGGCACTAGGTGGCCCAGCTGTTGCCCGTGGAGGGGAGAACCGTGAACGGGGGTAGGGTGGTGGGGACTTTCTGATAACCTTCCCCCAGGATTTCTTTTAAAGGAACATTGATTGGCTTTGCTCTTCTTTTCATGTTAAAAAGAGAAAGGGCACGTTTGATGAAAAAGATAATGACAATTGCTGCAGGAGCTCTTAAGTTCTTTGTTTTCCAGTCCTTACCTCTGTCAGCCATTCCAAACCCTTATGATGAGGTCTTCCACTAGAAGATGACCTTGCTTGTCCAAGGCCATGCAGCTAGCGAGCGATGGAGCCCAAGTATGACGCCGGATTGGTGTCATTCCAGAGCCTGCACAGGTACCTCTAAGGCATCACCTGAGAACCCCTGAGAGGCAGAAAAGCAAAAGGAACCCTCCCCAGGGACAACCCCTGTGACATTTCACTGTATTTTCCCCCATGTCTTTGTGTAGCTATTTTTAAAAAATTAATTTGGAAAATAGAACAAACTAGTGAATATAACAAAAAAAGAAGCAGACGCACAGATATAGAGAACAAACTAGTGGTTAACAGTGGGGAGAGTGAAGGGGGAGGGGCAAATGGGGTAGGAGATTAAGAGGTACAAACTCCTATGTATAAAATACATAAACTACAAGGATATATTGTACAACACAGGGAATATAGCCGATATTTTATAATAACTATAAACGGAGTATAGCCTTTAAAAATTGTGAGTCACTCTATTGTATACCTGTAATGTATACAATATTGTACATTGACTATACTTCAATTTTTTAAAAAATGAACAAAATTAATTTGGGAGCAACCTGTGTATCCAGCCTTATTGAAACATTTTATGTATTTTTTATGTTATAAAAGTAGCTCATACTTTTTTTTTCTTCTCAGTTCAAAGAATACACAAATATATGCAGATGAAAGGGAAAATTCAGTCGTTCCCTAACCCCGCCCTGCCCAGACGTCGTCACTGGTTACTCCCGTATGCCTTTCTTTCCATGTGCCAAGCATATGTTTACACCTATTCTGTGCCAGACCCTGCACTTGGCTTTGGGATCAAAGATGTGTAAGGTCCTCTAGGTGGTCACAAAGCACCGAGCTGATCTCCCTGTGCTATGCGGCTGCTTCCCACTAGCTATCTGTTTTACGTTTGGTAGTATATATAAGTCCATGACACTCTCTCACTTCGTCCCAGCTTACCCTTCCCCCTCCCCGTGTCCTCAAGCCCATTCTCTATGTCTGCGTCTTTATTCCTGTCCTGCCCTTAGGATCTTCAGAACTGTTTTTTTTTATTAGATTCCATATATATGTGTTAGCATACGGTATTTGTTTTTCTCTTTCTGACTTACTTCACTCTGTATGACAGACTCTAGGTCCATCCACCTCACTACAAATAACTCAGTTTCATTTCTTTTTATGGCTGAGTAATATTCCATTGTATATATGTGCCACATCTTCTTTATCCATTCATCTGTCGATGGACACTTAGGTTGCTTCCCTGTCCTGGCGATTGTAGATAGAGGAAGCCCTTGCCTTTAAGGCCTTCCCTGGGTCTAGCCAAGGTGGGGAGGGATTAGATGCAGCCATAACATGTCCCTAAACCCAGAGAGATGGAGTAAGTGTGGAAAGGAAAAGAATAAAACTTACATGCTTTGCCGTAGTAGAAGGAAGAGGGAACCCATCAGTGGGTCCAGAGTTTCTGGGAAGGTTAAAGGAGGGGGTAAAGATTTTGACACAAGTGAGAAAGACACTCATAAACCAGATTAAGATTCAATCAATTAGGGACTTCCCTGGTGGCGCAGTGGTTAAGAATCCACCTGCCAATGCAGGGAACACAGGTTCAAGCCCTGCTCCAGGAAGATCCCACAAGCCGCGGAGCAACTAAGCCTGTGCGCCACAACTACTGAACCTGTGCTTTAGAGCCCACGAGCCACAACTACTGAGCCTGCATGCCACAACTACTGAAGCCTTCGCACCTAGAGCCCGTGATCCGCAACAAGAGAAGCCACCACAATAAGAAGCCCATGCACCACGACAAAGAGTAGCCCCCGCTCGCCGCAACTAGAGAAAGCCCGTGCACAGCAGCGAAGACCAACACAGCCAAAATTAACAATAAATAAATTAATTTAAAAAAAAAGATTCAATCAGTTATTGGCACATGCTGGCCGAGAACATTTGGATCACAGCTTGGGAATGAGATGTTAGCCTAAAGTGGCCGTTCTCACTTCCCATGGAGACATCTAGCAATGTATGGAGACGTTTTTGGTTGTCAAAATAAAGGTGAGAGGGTGTTACTACTGACATCTAGTGGGTGGAGGCTGGGGATGCTGCTAAACATCCTACAATGCATAGGACCATCCTCACCCCAATCTGATCCAAAATACCGATGGCACAGAGACAGAAATTCTGGCCGGGACAGGAGAGGGGCTCCCTAGATCAGCCACTTGCTAGCTAAGGCATCTGGAGAAAATCGCTTCACCTCTCCCAGCCTCAGTTTCCTTATCTGTATAATGGGAGAGAACAGTGGTACCTACTTCATAGGTTAGTGAGAAGGATAAACTACTTGAAGAAGTGCTTGATAAATGTTAGTAGTTTTTTAAAAAAAAAAAAAGGGCAGGCATTCCCTGGCGGTCCAGTGGTTAGGACTCAGATTGCACTGCTGAGGGTGAGGGTTCAATCCTCGGTTGGGGAACTAAGATCCCGCAAGCCGGGCGGTGCGGTCAAAAAAACAAAAAAAGAAAAAAAAAAGTGGAGATGAGGGGGTGGTTTGCAGAGTTATAAGCAACGTCTTCAAATGCCGCAGAGAAGAATCTAGGCTTTCTTCTATCTGTACATTCCAGGCCTTCAAGGTATTTGAACATTTGCAAAATTTGATATTTAAGATAATTCACCAGATTAAAAAAAAAATTCCTTTAAACACACACACACAACTGTTACTCCTAGGGAGTTGGAGTATGGGAGGACTAAAGGTGGCCTGAGTTGCGGGGGTGGGGGTGGATTTATTCTTTTCTTTTTTTCTTTCCTTTTTTTTTTCGGCTGAGCCAAGTGTCATGCAAGATCCTAGTTCCCCGACCAGGGATCGAACCCATGTCCACTAGAGGCGTGGAGTCTAAACCACTGGACCACCAGGGAAGTCCCTAATTTTTTTTTTTTTTAACAATAAGACATATTAGTTTTGCAGTTAAAGAATATAATTTGGAAAGTGTCCAATGATGGGCAAGATATTTAAATGGCAAAACAAAACAAAAAATAAAATAAAATACGTTGCAAAGAAAATACAAAAAGTAAAACAAATTAATCTCTAAGTTGATTCGGGCACTGAATCCATGGTTCATTTTTACAAGTTTCGGCCATTGCAAAATTGACTGGATTGCCATTTAAGAAAAAAAAATCTCGCGGTTCCGGGTGTTGGATATGTATATGGTGGTAGAGAGGAGAAGTGTGCATCCATATTTCCTCAGTAAACTACTTCTAGGTGGTTCTGGAGTCGCATTTGTCCAATGCAAGCCAACCATCAATGCATATGGATGAGCAGGGACCTTATTTTGCAAACCTCCCCAGGATCACCAGAATCTTTGAGTGTGTGCCAAGGCCAAAGAGGCCTGCTGATCCACGAAAAGCTTGGAACCTGTTTACTTCAAGAAGCAGAACAGCTCTTTCCTGAAGGTCATGTTCTCCAGCAGCAGATTTTAAATGTAGGACAATTGGAGGTAGGGGGTGCCACACAGAAGACTTAGGACCAGAAGTTAGAGTCCATCTGTCATGTAGCAAGTTCTGGGTGTACTTCCTGGCTCCGCCACTTAAGTGACCTTGGGTGTGTTACTTAACCTCTCTGAACCTCGGTATCTTCCTCTGTTCCGAGGGGTTTATTGCGTGTCAGTCCTGGCAGGCTGTTGGACAAGTATATAGAGAGGATGGAAGCTAGAGAGTTCTGGAAGATGCCTGGTACCTGCTCTTGTAAGAGGTGATCACTTTTAACACCTTCCACCCACTTGGACTCCTGGGCCCACGTTGAGGCTTCTCAGAGGCTATCCCTTATCAGCCAGAATGCTGGGAACACCCACAATAGCGCTAGTGGAGACTTGTCTTCACTAGCACAGCTGAATCGGCTTTGGAGGTTTGGGATGACTAGGTGATTCATGGATTTTCTCTTGATGTCTTTGAAAGGGTTGGGGAGGGGCAAGATTAGCTGTCTGGAGCTCTGTCCTTGCATTCACACAGGTTGAAAACCCTGAGACAACCCCAATCAGATAGCTGAAGTCCGTGCCCAGAAGATGTGAGTCCGGGGAGAAATCGAGAGAAACAAAGAAAGTGGACCTGGAACGTCTCCCAAGAGGCTCCCAGTCCTGAGGGGCAGAGCCACTGAGAGGCTAAGGGGGTCCCAGAACCTCAAACAGAATGCTATTTCTCAGGCAAGGAAAAGCGTTCATGAACCACACTGGGCTTTCTTTATTCAAGCCAGGCCTCTCGGGAGAGCCATCCTGTGGCCTCCTTTAGAATTTGACATTTTTGATGGCTTGTTCAGCTCCACCGCCACTGGCTTTTTCCTTCTCAAAGAGAAAGTTCATCCCAATCCAGAATGGAATTGGATGTAAATATTGTGTAGGTTGGCAGTGTGTTGGAAATTGCCACAGACCAATGCAATGAGCACTAGTTCTCTAACTAGCTGGACACGTCCCTTCTCTCAAGACAACAAAAATAAGGAAGGTAATAATGCATTTATTCTGAGGAGTCACTACGTTCGGCACATTGGAAACAGAAACAGACTGACAGGGACTACTCTGGTGGCACACTGGTTAAGAATCCACCTGCCAACGCAGGGGACACGGGTTCGAGTTCTGCTCCGGGAAGATGCCACATGCCGTGGAGCAACTAAGCCCACGCACCACAACTACCGAGCCTGCGCACCTAGAGCCCGTGCTCCACAACAAGAGAAGCCACTGCAATCAGAAGCCCGTGCACCGCAACAAAGAGTAGCCCCCGCTCGCCGCAACTAGAGAAAGCCACACGCAGCAATGAAGACCCAACGCAGCCAATAAATAAATAGATAAGTAAATAAAAGAAACAGACTCACAGACATAGAGAATGGACTTGTGGTTGCCAAGGGGAGGTGGTGGAGGGATAGACTGGGAGTTTGGGATTAGCAGGTGCCAACTAGTATATATAAGATGGATAAACAAGGTCCTACTGGACAGCACAGGGAACTATATTCAATATCCTGTGAAAAACCATCATGGAAAAGAATGTGAAAAAGAATATATATATATATGTATAACTGAATCACTTTGCTGTACGGCAGAAGTCAACACAACATTGTAAATCAACTATACGTTAATAAAATTTAAAAATAAATTAAAGAAATGTATTTTATTATTGAATCCTCATAAAAAAACTTCTGACTGGGGCAGTGTTATTCTTTTCAATTTAGAGATGAGGAAAAGTAGATTTGCTCCTGGAGATACTGGGAAGCCACCATAGGTTACTCAGCAGAGGAGGGGGGTGGGGGTGGGAAGGGAAGCAGGAATGGGAATTCTGGGATATGAGTTTGAACTTGGGGTGCTGGATGGATGGAGTGAGAGGGGGCAGGGGTCCAGAGTCTGGTAGATTGCATCGTGCTGGTGCCAGTGAAGCCCGCCTCTGGGAACAGAGTTTTAGAGATGAAAAAACTGAGATTTAAACTGAAAATTGAAATGTGTTGCCTGAGGTCATAAAACCAGCAGGGTGAGCAGGAAAGTCTTGACCATTGGAGGGTAATCATCTAACCCAACAATGCAATTAAATAACTCATCTCTTTAATCTCAAGAGGCCTTTTGGAGTCAGAAACTACATAAATAAATCCAAGTATTCCTTTCTGATCTCCAGACAAACAGATGGAATGAGCACATCAAAGGCTTGGGTCCCTGTACTGTAAGTAATCCTGCCCCAAGGTAGGAGGTGGGGCAGATAGAAGATCCAGGAGTTCAGAAATGGTTAACTCACTGATTTCTTGGACTTCATTCCTGACCAGCTGTGTGACTCAGGATGAGTAACCTAACATCTCTCTGCCTTAGTTTTCTCATCTCAAAAGGAGGGTAATAATAATACCTACCTCATAAACTTGTTGTCAGGATGAAATGAAAATAATGTTACCATTGTTGAACAGTTCATATGTGCCGAACCATGTTCCAAGATCATTTTTTACATTCGCTCAACTCTCACAATAACCTGTGTCTTAAGCGAGTTATTATATAAGGGAGCGAACGATTAAAACGATTATAGGGGGGCTTCGCTGGTGGCGCAGTGGTTTACCCAAAAAAAAAAAAAAAAAAACGATTATAGGAAATCTATCTAGCAACATGGGAGACACATTATGTTGAGTAATAACAGTCAAATTAACAAGTAAACCCTGGCAACCCAGTGGTTAGGACTCTGTGCTTTTACTGCCGTGGGCCTGGGTTTGATTCCTGGTTGGGGAACTAAGATCCCACGAGCCCCACGGTGTGGCCAAAAAAAAAAAAAAAACAAGTAAATTTCAAAACACTGTCTACTCTAAGCCAACGTTCAAATTCCTGAACACGAGGACGAGAAGAGAAAGTGGAGAAGTGAACGCCAATTTTCTGGTGGAATTGTGCGTGGTCCAACGTGTCTTTGGTTGCTGTTACATAATTGTTTTTGCCAGAAATGAAAATTTTATATATAATACTTATCTATAAATATACAAGAGCAGTTGAATAAGGTTTGAGAAACAAACATATATACACATACATCTATAGTTACTTAATTACATATAATTGCATATATAGCTATTTCATTACATCTCTATATAAATATATAGAGATATATGTACACACGTATATTCCTATCTAATTACATTTATTCATTCATTCATTTATTTATTTATCTCTTAAACCCTGTTCCTATCACTTTGTACTTTGAGGAAAACTTTACCAGGAGGCGAATTCTGTGGGCAAATACTGCTGGAAGGGCTTGATCCCACATTTCTGTGAATCACAGACCCTTTGAAGATCCCAGGAATGCTTGTTATTCTCCACCCAGGGAAATGCACACACCCAGAACCCAGAAAGTAGGTGGCCTCTCATTCATGGGAACACATAGCCAGTCTCATAACCCATCCCTTGAGCCTCTGGGGTTCATAGGTTAGGGACCCATGCTTTCATTTAAGAATTTATTCCTTTTTATTTTCCCATAAATATTGATTGAGCACCTATTATGCACCAAATGGACAACGGGCCAACTCTTGGGGACCCAGTAGTGAGAGGTTAAAATGTCACCTGCTAGCATTCACAGAGGATCATTTCCCTGGTTAATCCCCTTTTTATCTATTTCTGGCCTTTCCTTGTGAAAGTAGCAGTAGAGATAGAGGAATAACTCACATCTAAGGGAGACTTTGCTCATTATAAGGGACTTTGTCACATATTTCCTGATGTACGCCTGTGACCACTGGGTAAGTAGGTATTTACTATTATCTTTGTTCAACCAAAAAGAACACTAAAACTTGGAGAAGGTGAAATGGATGACAGATTTATCTTCAAGCAGAGGAGACAAAATTCTGCACCCAGGGGCTGGGTTTTAGATAGCAGAGATCACAAGAGATCTTATCAGCTACTGGATAAGACCAGAGCTTGCATTCAGACTCCAGCAGGTGCTGTGTTACCTTAGGTGAGTTATTTTACCTCTCTGAGCCTGTGTTTCCTTATGAAGACCAGTGACATCAGGGATGTAGAAAACAAACATGGGATAAGGGGGTGGGGAGGATAAATTGGAAGATTGGGACTGACATATATACACTGCTGTACATAAAATAGGTAACTAATAAAAACTTGCTGTCTAGCACAGGGAACTCTACTCAGTACTCTGTAATGGCCTATACGGGAAAAGAATCTTAAAAACAAACAGAAAAACAAACAAGCAAACAAAACCCACAAAAGCCTCCTGACAGCTTTTATCGGGATTTTCTGAATCTATATGTCATTTCAGGGAGAATTTACATCCAATAGTATAATCATGGTATGTTTCCTCGTTAATTTAACTCTCCTTTCATTTCTCTCAGTCATATTTTGCACTTTCTATGTGGAAGTCTTGCATATCTTTCGTTCAATTCATTTCAAATGATATTCTAGTTTTTGAAGTTGCTGTGTCAAATTTTAATTTCATTTTCCAATTATATGTTTGTAGTTAATAGAAATTAAGTTGATTTTTGAGAAGAAAATCAGTGACAGGACTAACATTGACTCATCAATAAAAACAGCAAAAACAATAGGAAAAGTAATACCTACTATAGCCCTAGGATGTTTTATGATGATTGGATGTTAATGGCAAGGCCTTTCCACAATCTGGGACACATAGGGAATGCTCAAGACAGGATAGCAAAAATAAACGGGGGGAGGAGGGGGAATCTCACCTTCTTGATTTTTTTTTTCCATTGGTAGGGAAATTTTTGACAATTCTTCCTCCAGACCCCCTGGACCTAAAGACCCATTGTCATAAGAATTGTCATAAGTAAAATCACTAGACCTTAAGGTGGTCTTTTAACAGGTGGAATGGCTCCTTTTTCTTGATCCAGGTGTCATTTTGCACACCTAAAGCAGGGCCAGTCTAACCACTGGGCATAACGGACACCCTTCTTCAGACGAGCCCAGGGGAGTGGTTGAGGGGATGAACGTGCCAAATTAAAATTCATAAATGCTTAATGTTGACAAAATATAATTTTACGCCAACTTGCCAAAGCGTAACTCAAAACTGTATTTATACGAAATCATATTTATTATGTAACGTGGGTGCATTTTAAGATATGGGGTGAGGGCTCCCCAAAGGTCAGAATGTTGACAAGGTCCTCGCCAAAAGTTTGGTAATTGTTGAAACTAGATGGGAAGCACAAGGGAGTTCATTACATTTGGATATTTGATCTAGTTCCAGATTTTTCGAAACATCTATGTAAAAAAGCCCTCAACCCTTGAATTCCAGTTCATTGCCAAGTCATCCCTCTAAAAGACCTTCCACTTATTAAAGTTTGAAATATTTCATTGAGTCCATTCCTCCGATCACTAGACCTTAAGGTGGTCTGAGATCTCAGGGGACAAGAAGATGATGAATAAACAAATATTTGTTTTCTGCTTTTAAAATTCTGGAAGGTACGAGGCGCAGTAGGTGAATAAATTAATGGATCCTGGATGGGGTTTTTTCTGAGACCCTGGTGCTGTGGTCCCCAATCTGTTAAACAGTCAACCCACCCTTGTTTTCAAAGAGAGGTGGTTGCATTTCAATGTCTATCAAGAATCTCCCTTCCCCAGGCTGGGAGTCCTGGACCCGGTGGCCTCTAGCTGTCCTCACAAAGACAAGCGATCTTCATTCCTAATTCTGTCCTCCCCAGCAGGCCAACTGGGATTGCCAAGGAGGGAGAAAGGTCTCTTTGGATGTTCTCCTTCCGGGTTGGTGCAAGTGTGAATCGGTGAAGGTCAGTTTGGTGAAATGTATCATGAAACTTAAGAATATGCTTATCTCTCCTTCTGCCCTTCCGACTCTTGGAATTTCTCCTGGGGGAAATCCAGGAGGTGGGGATGCTAAGGTGAATGTTACAAAGGTTTAAGGGAAAACAAAAATCACAAATGAAATATCTATTTGTTTGGATAGAATGGTGATATAGCCCTAAAACATAATATTTTCCAGATTTTGCAAGTATTAAAATGATGGCGGGAGAGGGGCCTTGTGAGTAGGGACTTGAAAAAATGTTCTTCCTGTTCTAAAAAAATAAATTCAGTTACAAAACAATAATATTTTTGCTAAAGATAAAATTCACCAGGCTTGTGCTAAGCACTTTGGGAGTACATTCTTCCAAGAAATCTTTTATCTTTAGATTTAAAAAAAAAAAAAAAAAATGAGGCTTATCTACATTTTAATAACAAAGCAGCAAAGTTATCGGGAAGGGGCTCAGGAAAAGTGCTGATTTTGATGCCAGCTCGTCCCCTTGTTGTCTATTGTTTTTAGGTTTTGCTTCTAATGTCATCTCTTAGAGAGGGTCTTCTGGTCACCCTCTTCCTAAGTGGCCCCTCTCTCACATCAGTCTGTTCAGTCTTCAGAGAACTTACCACAATTTTTATGTATCAGGTGCATTTTTTACTTGATTTTTAATCTCCCCGCCCCCTTTAGAATTCGAGCAGTGATCCTGACCATTTTATTCACAGCTGCAAGCCCCAAACAACTGTTGGTAATGTGCAAAGCGTGAGGGGCAAAGTGTTAAATGTAGAAGGAACAAATCAGTAGGTGATTACGTGGATGACTGAGAGTATGAGTGAATGAACGAGGGACTGAGTAAATGAGCAAGTGAATGAGTGAGTGAGTGGGTATCTGCCTAAATGATTAAGTGGTTGAGGAAGTGAGCAAGTTGATGAATGAGTGAATCAATGAATGAATGAGTGAATGAATGAATGGGTTAATGAGTAAAAGAGCAAATGAATGAGTGACCGAATGAGTGAATGAATGAATGAGTGAATGAATGAATGGGTTAATGAGTAAAAGAGCAAATGAATGAGTGACCGAATGAGTGCAGGAATGAATGAGTGCAGGAATGAGTGAGTGTGCGAATGAAATTTGACGTTAGTGCAAGGCATTTTCTCTGTGCATGACTCAGCTTCATGGGACTCTCCCAAACGTGGTCCCTGTGTACCGTGATGGCCAGAACAGGAGAGTCACACGGGTGTCCCAGGAGTCTGGAGGCCCCACGCCAGCCCCTCCACTCTTTCAGCCGACCCTGCTCAAGGTTCCAGGAGTGTCAACAGAAGTGCATCTCCTGTGTTAATTAACACAGGGGGGAAGCCCTCCCCTGTGGGTGTTTTGTCCACAAACTTTCCTTTGGCTTCACAACAACGCTTTGGGACCAGTCTCGTTATCGCTGTTTGGACTGATGAGGGAACGGAGACCCAGACAGGTGATGTGTTTGTTCCAGTTCAGAGCACTCGGGTTAGAGGGAGAGGAGGGACTGCATCTCACAGCCTGTGTCTCATGTGAATCCCTCAACAGGATTTTCCCTTTCCAACCATATTTACCAGGGGGAGAGGGACAAAGAGGAACCAAAAAAGAAAATCTTCGGAGAGCCATAGGAAGAGACTCTAGCAATCAGTCTAGAAAATCCTCAGTACGGAATGGAAAATGAATGAATGGGACATGGTGAAGCGGTTAGAAGCACAGACTCCAAACTCCATCCATCCCGCTCCCCTACTGTGTGATCATAGGCAAGTGACTTTAATTTGTCCCAGCCTCAGTTTCTCCAACTGAAGAATGGGAATAAAAGCATTTCCAGGATCATCAAATACTTCAATGGCCCTTAGCATTTAGTACAACGCAGGCCACAACGTAATGTCTGAAGCGGTTGTCAAGAGCCACATCTGGGTCTATAGTAGCTCCCTGCCGTCAGTAAAACTTTTCTTATTCTCTTTAACTTGGAGGCTCTCCGTGGAAGACAGCATTGTTCAGAGATCTTTGGAATCAGGGGAATCTGGGCTCAAATCTCATTTGCTGTGACTCACTCTGTGACCTTGGGGTTGTCACATACCTTCTCCACGTCTATCTCCTCATCTGCAAAGTGGGGTTTACTTACTCCTGGTGGAAAGCGGTGATGTTTCTATGAGAAAATTTCCAAAGGACTCAGCTCATAACCAGCTCTTAGTTAAAAGGAAGGTGCTGTTAGGTCCTCATTACAACGAAGCACTGCCCAAGAGCTTTGCTAGAATCCAGGGTGGAAACGTGGCACCATTTCCTAAGAAGGATGATGATGATAGTAAATTGATTGATAACAGGTAGAACTGCATGTTCCTGGGAGGGCCTCTCCAGGACCGCATTTTTAATAGGCATGAAGGAAATGTGATGGGTCAGAATGGTAGCCTGTAGCCCTTGAGGGCAGGCCCTGTGGTCCTCATCTCTGAGTGCCTGGAGCAAACCAGGTCTGATATTAAAACCCGAATTAATCGGTTGTTTAACAATTGCATCTCTTAGTTGAGGCCTGAAAATTGAGGATTTCAACTTAGTAGATCTAGCCGGCATAATTACCTGCAAATCCCGGAAGACAAAAACGTGATAAAGTTGATTCTGTGCCTTCCTAATGATAAAAGTAACAAACAGTGACCAAATACTAGATGCTACATGCTCTTCTAGCCACTTTCAATGTGTTAAAGCCCCGAGTCTGTAGATAGGGTTGTAGCATAGTCTCTGCTTTAAGTGTGAAAATGCTGAGCTCAGAGAGGTTAAGTAACTGGCTCAAGGACACACAGCGAGAAAGCTGGGTTTTAAATGCAGACCTTCTGACAGAATCTATATTCTCTAGGCCAGTGTTTCTGAAACTTTTTATTATTGCACCCCTTACGGAAACTTTTTAGACATTTTTTTCCTAATGGCCCCACCCCAGGAAATGTTAATATCACAGATACTGTGATATTAAACACTGCACATCTACGTATGTACTGCATGTGTATCTTTGCTTTCGACATAGAGTAAGATTTTCACCCCCCACCCCGGAATCAATCTTCGCCCCCCCTTGAGAATGTTTGCTGTAAACTCCCTCCCTCAGCCAGGGCCTCCCTGCCTTCCTTTATAGTGTTAGGCTGGCTTGAGGGGAGCGGGAGTGGTCGATATTGTGGTTGCCATGTCCCCCTCCAAAATACAGACCCAGGTCATCTAAAGGTCCCATCCTGAATACATACTAAGCCATTTCTGTCCGGAAAAAGGACTCGGTCCCTAATACTGACCATTTATTATTTCTGAGTCCGTTCCTCAATGCCTCAATGCCTCATGTTTTGAGATTTCAAGGGTGGAATCGGGGAGCGGGGGAGGTTTTCCAAAAACAAAGTGGGCATTTTTTTAAAAAGAGTGAACAGTGTGGATGCTTCTCGATTCTGAGTTAAAACCTCATGCCCTAAGCCCTCAGGAGCCCCAGGGGGGAGTGTGCAAGCTCCCACCCACCCCCCCACTTGCCTTTCGTTACTCCCTGAAGACTCAGGGGTCTGTCTGAAGTGGTTGTCAAGAGAGCCTCCTGGGAGGGGGCACCTCACCAGGGACCCACTTGAGTCTCCCAGCCGTGGACAATGGGGCTGCATTCTTCCCTTATTTCCGCTCAGCCCGGCTCTCTATGACCCTCAAACAAGGGACCACAAACAAGGCCCTTACTGGAGGGACTGACATGGTAATGCCAGCTTTTGTGGCCTCCCCGCAGTGTCAGCAGGATCCGTCCCCGCCCCCACTCTCGGCTACTTCCTCCCCACTCCCATGAACTGATGTCAGTCCCAGAAAGAGTAGATTGTTCTCTGGGACCGCCTGGCGGCAGAGCCCACGGGTCCAAGCCTGGGAGAGAGCGGGCGTGGAATCACGGAAGCACCCGCCACCCCGAAGACGGAAAACTCATTAAACTTCTTGCCAAAGACGCCCCCATCTGCGGGCGCCAATCCTGACATTGGACAACAAAACTGGCATTCCTGATGAGGGAGGGGATGTTTGCAGTCCCTTCTGAGCTTGTAAAAAAACAAATACGGCACCGAAAGGAAATGGAACGGGGGTGGTTTTGAAGTCGAGAGGAAAGAGATGATGATGGTTATGGGGTTCCTTGGCTATAAATGTGTGCCTTCCCTATTTTCTCTGAGGTCTCATGGCCTTCAGCCAATGAAACACAGTAGCTCCTTGGGTGAGGCAGGACTTTTGTGCTAAACATGAAGAGTCTTTTAGAAAAAAAGAAGCGAAATGAAATGGGCAAGACATTCGGCCTTGATTCTGACTGTGATATGTTGCCGAGGGCCTTGGGAATTCCACTGGTCCGTTGTGCCCATTTCACAGTGATGAATATGGAGGTCTGGAGGAAAAGAAGGAACTTACCTGAAGCTCCTTCCTGGAGCTCACCACCTGGTAGACCCTGGGTTCCTCAGGCACATCTGCTTCCACAACAGGCTTCTTCTGCCCAAAGCTTTCCATTGCGTGTCACATCTTCTGCGCGGAACAAACAGGGAATTCTGTTCTACGGTGACACCCAGGCATGCCGAGGAGAGCTCTGGGATTTGAATCCGCTTTGTAACTGTGCGAGTTTGGACAATCCATCTGGTTGGAAGGCCGCCTGCAAGCCAAGGAGAGAGGCCTCAGAAGAAAGTACCCCTGCCAACTCCTTGATCTTGGACCTCCAGCCTCCAATGCTGTGAGATAATACATTTATGTTGTTGAAGCCCCCCAGTCGGTCCTTTCTATGGCAGCCCGAGCAAATGAAGACCTTCGGTGTTGGGCTCACTTGTCATATAATGTCAGTCTTAATCTTCCCAATGACCCTGCAGGAAGAGGATAGCTCTTCTCTTTTCTAAGTGGCAAGACAGAAAATTGGTTGTCTGCCTGGAGAAGGACGGATTTTGAAATTGACAACATGGTGATGGTTAGGGAACAAGGAAGACGCATATACAGAGGGGTGAGGGGGACCAAAGTGGCAATCGAGAGGCTGCATCACATACAAATGGGGAAAAAGCAGGAAACTGCAAGTGTGCTGATGGGAAGATGGCCAGAGATGCAGGGGAAGAACCAGAGGGCCATGGGGTCATGGGAACTGAGGGGAGAAAGAGACATCGAGGAGGCATGGTCAGCAGGGTCAGTGGAGCCAGGAGAACCAAAGAAGATAAGGCCATGACCTTGAGCAGTTTTAACCCAAGTCTGAACGTGACAGCAGTGGATTTAGTGCCATGAGATGGAGTTTGATCCCTCGACAATCTCTTTCCTGGAATATACTTAGTTTGACTTAATATTGCAACAGTGACTTTTAAACGTTTGGGAAGAAGGGCAGGGGTACCCACTTTGAAAATTTGATGAAAATGATGGACCATCTCCCTCGAAAAATGCCCATCTACGCATTATCCGTCAACTCTGCCTACGATGCCTGGGGGTCATGGATTCGCTGAAACCAGACCCTGGGGAAGAAACCTAATAACCCAAACTTTAGGCCTGGGGTTCAATGCCTTCCTTCTTGTTCTTTTCAAAGCCTCTTTTGACTCAAAAAGAAGAAAATATTAGTGTTCTTTTTTTCACTGCTAAACATGACTTACGAATGAGATTTGAGTACCCTGGAGGGATTATCAATAGCTCCCTTATCAGGGGCTTCCTTCGTGGCGCAGTGGTTAAGAATCCGCCTGCCAATGCAAGGGACACAGGTTCGAGCCTTGGTCTGGGAAGATCCCACATGCCGCGGAGCACCTAAGCCCAGTGTGCCACAACTACTGAGCCCTCGCACCTAGAGCCTGTGCTCTGCAACAAGAGAAGCCACCGCAGTGAGAAGCCCGCACCGCAACGAAGAGTAGCCCCCGCTCGCCGCAGCTAAAGAAAGCCCGCCCACAGCAACGAAGCCCCAACGCAGCCATAAATAAATTTATTTATTAAAAAAAAAAAAAGCTCCATTATCAGTGGTTTAGTCGTGCTTTGGAATCACTCGGGGAGTTTTTAAGAAGTACCAAGGCCAGGGCCTGTCCCCCAAACTCTGACTCAACAAGTCTGAGGTTGGATACAAATCTGATGCGTGTTTGGGGCGAGGACGGCAGTTCCAAATGAAAGGTTGTCATAGACACGAAGTGACTGGAGATAATATACCTGTTTGATTTTTATCGTCCCTGCAAATGTTTTGATCCACACTCAACATTTTTATCCTCCTTTTCGCTTGCTGAGTTGGCCTTGTTTTTACTGAACACTGAGTTCTCTGGCCCTGAAATGGCTTCAGGTCCTGACATAAAACCTTGACCTTCTGGGCTTTCCTTTCCTTATCTCTAACCGAGGCGTAAGCCTGCCAACCTCCTGCTTCCCTGCCTGGCATGATCAGCAGCGATAAATAAATAAGAACAGAGGCAAGAAGCTTATGTACTCGGAGCTCCTGCTTCTACTTGATGTCATTGGACCCAGCTTGCTTTTCTCCAGACTCTGTTTCTTTTGAACTAATCTACCACAGCCTATAAAACTTTAATGCATGGATTTCCCATTGTTCGGGTGTCCGTGGGGCACCAGCCTTCCTGTTTCGCTGTGTGTACTAGCCGACCGGGAAAGATACTGGCTGGGAGGTCTGGGAGTAGTTGCCTTGTTTCTGGAAATGTACTGGATTATGTCCACTTTAGCAGACACTATCTCAGACCTCATCCCTGATAATAAGAGCAGGCGGACATCGGACTTACTATATGCCAGTCCTGGATTCTCCGTTGCATCTATATTATCTCCCACCAACCCCAGAAAGCAAGGATTATTATCGACCCTGTTTTAAGAGGAGGGAAATGAAGTTTCCAGGAGCTGAAGCTTTTTTTCCTCCTAAGCAGATTGGAAGCTTGGGGGTGTGTGTTGGGGGGCGAAGAGAAGGAGGGGACAAAACGACTTCACGATTCACTCCCTTCTTCTAAGAAATTAGAGAAGGTTTATTTTCAGTTTTTAAAAAATTCTCCTTTATTTGCTTAATTTTCTTTTCTAACGGGCGGGCGCACGTGCGGTTGCTGCTTTGATGTTTCATACGTTGGAAGCAAGAGTTTTTCACTGTAGAATTGCTAGGGGTGGAGTGTGCCTCATGCATGGGGTTTTGATGGAAACACAAAGGTTATTGACCTCAAACACAAATTGGCTTGGCCCTCTAGGCCGGCCTCCTTCCCCCGCCCCGGGGTTTTGTTCTAGCCGGCTCTCCTTAGCTACTGGGCCCTGTTCAACCCGGACAAAACAAACAGGGGCTGTCGGGAGAATTGCCTCTTGAACAGAGCAGTGAGGGGGGAGGAGTGGAAACAATTACACCAATAATTCAGACCTGGATGTTAAAACACTCACAACACAACCCCAACGTTTACCTAAATTATCTGGGTAATTGCCTTCATTTCAGCTTGGATTTGGGTTCTGTACATCCTGGGGCTTCCAAATGATAAATAAGGAGGCTCTCATTTAGGCCAAAGCTTAGAGGGAGGCAAGGCGTCCTCATAGAAAGAACACAGAAGAGAAGCCCCGTGCTTTGTGATGAAATCACGCCTTGGATGCGGAAACCTGGGCTAATAATCACTGAAGTTCTCGAAGCCTCAGTTTCCTCCCCTGACCCTCAGAGTGAAGGCTGTTATCTGGAATAAGGTGGAAGGAAGGAAGGAAGGAGGGAAGGAGGGAAAGAAGGAAGGAAGGGAGGGAAGAAGGAAGGAGTGACAAAAAGAGAGAGAAAGAAATGGTTGTAACCTCTTTTGTGTTTGGAATCGCTGCAAGCCTTAGAAAGGAATGAACATGAACTTATGTCGCCTTCATTCAGCCCAAAGCAAAGCAAATCACAAAAAAAGTCATTCATGGAAAGCCTCAGCCTTTGTCTTGCTGCTGTGGGCATTCTGCTTTTCCTTCACTGAGTGAAGAATCTAAAACAAAGCTGATTTCACCTGGTCTGCCCAAGCCCGCACCATTCCCTTTCCTTAGACTCCCACAATCTGTTATTTTTGACTTTAGTCAGGGTCTTTTTAAACCGAAGCTGTCACGTCTTACAACCAGTGCGTTTTCTGCAGGATCCTGTGCTGTTGCCCTGCGGAGGTGACCTTCTGTGAATGGCTATTTTATTGAGAACCTACTAGGTGCTCTGAGCCTCACCGCTCTGTAGCTCATTTCCATTTCAAAGCAACTTTGAAATTGTTATCCTTAGCTTCATTTAACCCATTCTGAGTCCAGCCTTCAAGCAACGGGGCCCCTGGTCTGCATTTTTTGTTTGTTTGTTTTAAAAATAGCTTTGACAATTTCTATGCTTTACTTATTTATTTGGTCTGCATTTTTTTCTTCTCCCAAAGTCCTCCAGACTTTCTCGGGAATTGTAGCACAGTTTTCCATCCTGAAAAATGGGGTGTAGGGAACTTCCGTGGTGACGCAGTGGATAAGACTGCGCTCCCAATGCAGGGGGCCCGGGTTCGATCCCTGGTCAAGGAACTAGATCCCACATGCACGCCACAACTAAGGAGCCCGCCTGCCACAACTAAGACCCAGTGTAACCAAATAAATAAATAACTGATTTTTAAAAATTTTCTTTAGATGTGAGGCCGGCAAACTTTTTCTGCAGTAGACCACATAACAAAGATTTCTGATTCTGCAAGTCATACAGTCTCTGTCAAAACAACTCACTCTGGCAGCCGGGGAGAGTATGTAAGTGAATGGGTGTGGCTGGATTTCCAATACAATTTGAACACTAAAATGTGATTAACAAGTCTTTTTTTGCACGGCACTAAGTATCCTTCTTTTGACTTTTTTTAACCATTTAAAAATGTAAAAACCATTTCTAGCTTACAGGCCACATGAAAAGAGGTGGCAGGCTGAACCTGGCTTTCCTCTGACACCTCGATCCCTCTGTATCTTACCTTCAGGGGATGGCCATGAAACTGGCTTTACTGGACTGCAAATCTCATGAGAACAGAGACTGTGTCTCAGGTACAGTTATCTGCTGAATAAATAAATGAATAATGAATGAGTGAGTGAATGAATGAATGAGTGACCCTCTGACTTGCCAAGTCTTGAAAAAGCCCCCTTGCAGTTCCCCATACTACCAGCAGATGGCGGCAAAGGAACGGCCAAGCGAAGGCGAGTGAGGGCGGTTGGAGCTGAGCGGCTTTTTTTTTCTGTATCCTCCCTCCCGTGAGCTCTGCAAAACAGGTAGCTTGAGTTTTTTTTTTTTTTCTCCCGGGAGAAACCACGAGTTAGTGTTGATTGACTGCAGTCTCCCCTTCCTGTTTGAGCTTTCTCACCTTAGGTCTCTGTTCTAACTCAGAGGCCAGTATGTGTCAAGAAATCGGGGGAAGTAACACCAGGGGAGCTTTTATGTCAAATAAAACCAGCGGAGAAATGGCCTGTTTATCGACAAATGGGGAGGGGGAGGGGGAAGCGCGCTGCGTCCTCAGCTCCCTGAGGCAGGCCCAGGCTGTCGCCAAACACTGGTCTCACCATCCACGCTTTTCTTGTGATACATCTGCAGGAAAGTCTTCGGGGAAAGTTTGGAGTGAACTTGAGGTCGGTGGGGAATTTGTGGATTTAGGGGGGCCGAGATGGCAGCGGTGGAGAGAAGTTGGGAGCCTCTGCTTACATCACCTCGTATGAAATCCATCTTGTCCTGATGCCAGGATGAAATCCATCTCGAAGTGGCCAAGTACGACCAAAAGGGGTTTATTTAGGCAAGGCCTGGGGGGATGAGGGGCTTCCCCTGGGGTCTTACTTTATCAGAGAGGAGGAAACAAGAGAACCCTTCCCTCTTTCCTCAAACATTCTGCCCTGTTTAAGACGTTTCTTTAAGTGCTAGTAAACGTTCATGTGTGGTTGGTGTGTTTGCTTAAATAAAACAAAAGAGGGAAGCATGACAGAGAAAAACGCAGGCGACGTTTTAAAATATTTCCACTGTAACCTCAGCCTTCCAAGTTAATGGGGTACCTAAGCATGTTTAGGCTGGCCTCACACACACTTTGGGTAGGCGCCTACTTTGTTCTAGGCTCTGCTGGGCAGTAAAGATAAAGGGAAATTTCTGCATTGGAAGAGATCCCAGCCTTCACCTTGTTCTTTCTTTTCTTTTTTTTTTTTCCGCCCTGGAGAAAAGGCTCAGGTGACCCTCAGACCCCAAACTGTTCCCCCTGCCAACACATACGCATCTATCTTCCAAAATTCAGGTCCCCAATACCACCAGATGTGGTTTTAATTTTACAAACTAAGTCCTTCAGAAGATCTGAACAAAGATGAAAGCTGCCAGATCACCATGGTGTACGTGGGGATGGCTGGTGATGCAGGGGAGCCCCTAACCCGGACCCCAATGGTCTCTCCACAAAGGAGACTCCTCTGTGTCTCCCCTTGCCCTAGATCTTGAGGTGGGAGGAGGGTGTGTAGTAAAAAGCAATTTTGTTTTATGAAAAGTGGTTTCCTTTGATTACCTGTGCTAGTTGAGTGGGGTTGACCTTAGCAATAGGAAATTAGCACAGAAGTCATTGGGAGTGATAATGACTGTTGGTAATAGTGTGGTTCATAGTTAACATCATTAATTAGTCATCTAATTAGACAATGCTTGAGGCTTTCCGGGTCTGGAAGCTTAGCTTCAAAATGAGCAAGGAAATGGTGTCCTTGGAGAAGGTGAGAAGGGTAAGGAGAGAGCTGGAGCTAGTCCCTAAAGCTAAATTCGACCTGGCCAAGACAAGAGTTTCCAGGACCCACCCTAAACTCTCCCCCCATTTCTTTTTGTCCTCAGAGCAGTGAGTGCACCTTAATTTGGTTGGGTTCAGACATGTCTGAGAAACAGGAAAATTGTCAGGCTCCCTCCCCCCAAATCTGCATATATGCACAGTAAAAAACTTTTGTATGTGATTTCTGGGGATCCGCTGAAGCCAAGTGCTCTGGCCTCCAGTTGAGAGCCTTCACCCTAAAGAATGTCCATAGCTAAAGGGTGCAGGCCTTCGGGAGAGGGGCGCCTGGGACAAGGCAGCGTTGGGGTGTGGGTACACCATCCGGCAGACACGCTGTAACACTGGCTCCGTAACAGTAACAGGTTCACACCTCGGGTTGGGAGGATTGGGGCGTGGAGGCGACTAAAGTAACGAGCCGTGACAGCGGGTGCTCCCCTGGAGCTCCTGGGAAGGTGAGGGGTGCCTGGTCCCGGCACAAAAAGAAAAAAAAGTGACGTCAAAGACGCCCGCGCTGGGGACTGGGATGGGCGGCAAGGAGCGAAAGTGGCAAGAAGGAAGTCAGTGCACGAGTGTCAGTTCCGTGCCTGGGTGTCCTTGACGCTTTGGAGACCTTGAAGGGGCAGGGGGCGTACCGTCCTGGGCCCGCCGCGCCGGCGGGAAGAGCGCCTAGACGGGGGCGGGCTGGCGCGGGCCCCGGGGAAGCAGCCCCTCTCCTCCGGGTGAGATCCCCCAACCCGAAACCAGAGCCCGGGCCATTAGCGGGAAACCGAAGTGGCGCGGGGGATCGCATTTCAAAAGCTCAAATAGACTGGCTGACTCGGATCTTTGGGCTGGGGGGCTGGGGGGATGGGGGGTGTGGAGAGCCGGACGGCTCGGACGGTACCAATGTCCCTTTTCTAAGTCCCTCCCCCCCTCCCCCCGCCAGGGACTGCCCCGAAGCTGCGCGATCGGACCGGCACAGGCCGCCTGACTTCAGCACAGCCGCGGGACAGAAAGCGCCTTGCGTCTTGGGCGCAAGGAAGACGGGTCCCTATTCCCTACCCGAGCAATGTGTTGTGTCCTCCCCGTACCCCACCGCCCTCCCCGCCCAGCCTGCAGTCAGACCCGGGCCTCGGCTCCTTGGGTGCATGGGGCCTACAGCTGCCCAGGCTGGGGAACCTGGGCCGCGCTGTCTCATAACCAGGCACCCCCTTTCTTGCGTGGGGCTGCGCCCTCCGTATCCCTTCTCCCGCCTCTAGCGGATCTATCTCCCCACTAGCCGAGCGCTCGGCTCCCACCTGGGGCCAAAGAGTTGAGAGAACGAGGGGCCGAGGAACCAAATTTGCTTAAGTTCCTGGAAGCTGAGCAGGGTCGAACCAGGAAGGAATAAACGATTCTTGTGCCGGCAGGGTCCCCACCTGCAGTCCCCGGCCTTCGCGCCCGGGCAGAGGGAGCTCAGCAAGTGCTAGGGACGCAGGGGAGGATCGGAGGCCGGTGGTGAAAAGCCTGAGACACCCAAAGCCCGAGTCTCGCTCTCCCACCCGGCGGGAGAGGGAAACTGGAGTTAGCGTGGTCGCCCTGCTGCCCTGGCGCGCGCCCGCGCGGTCGTAACTCCCTGTCCCTAGCGACTCAGATCGGGACGAGAACACTGTATCAGCTTCCGTGCCCCGCCGCAAGTATTTGTAAGTGGGGTTTTGTCACCAGCCAACCTTCGCTTCATCCGCCTGGGAACCAGGGTCCCAAGCGTGCGGTCTCCTCCTCGACGGTACCGCACGGGGGAGAGAGGGCCGGAGAAATGTAAAATGTTCTGTAAGGACGCCGAGATAGAAACTGCACTTTCTCACTGCACGAGAGACGCCCGAAGAAATGTAAAATGTTCTCGTATGAAAAGCACGCGTGAGACGCACACCGAAATCCAGAACACGCCCATAGATTTCTCTACGTCTTGGATATACGCACCGCAGGTATGTACATCTCCATCTGAACTAGAAACAGTGGTTCCACTGGATTCTGGGGCCCACTTGGTCTCGAATCCTGGCTACACAGTGTCCCGGGTGCTCTTGGGTTAGTGATTTCACTGTTCTGAGCCTCAGTTCCCTCCTTTGTAAAACAAGGCATAAAGGTCGTCCTCACACACCATAGGGTTAATTGTGAGGCGGTGTTGAAGGAGATCTCTTTTGTGGGGTGCCTGAACCGAGTACCTAGCTTGTGCACGGGCCCCTGGTATGCTGGTATGCCAGCTCATTTTATTATTGCTGTTCCGTGTACTTTGAACGCCGACATCTGCAACATATACATGTTGATTATACGCATCTTGATTATAAAACAACCAAAGGCATCTACATCCGGAATTGTCTTGCGCAGGAACTTGAAGTACAAATTGAAAGAGACGTCTACTGGTGGAGCACGCACAAGTACGTACACGCGCGCGCACACGCATCTACTTCTAACACCTGTAGCTCCTGACCCCAGAACGCCCAAAGAGCTACCCATAGGTATGAACTTTCTAGAGCTATGTGTATAAGAGCCAGGTCGCGATCGCGGCCTCGCATCTACACTCGAATAGCCACTCTCTTGGCTGGTTGCCGTGAGGTCAAATTTGGAAACCAGCGAGGCAGAAAAGCGCGCGGACGCGAAGCGTCTGAAGCCTCTTGCAGCGCCCAAAGGCGGCTGCCTGTCTGCTGGCTTAGGGGAAAGGTCAGGACAAGGGTTTTCCTTCGTGGATGGAATTTCTGTAAGGGCCTACGCGCCGGGAACTCGCCCCACAAAGGAGGGGTGGGTTCCAGTACAGAGAGCAGATCCAGAGGGAGGCTCTACACACACGCGCACTCGCACTCGCCACCCCGCGTGCGCACCCCCGGCTTCTTCGGGCTTGTCGAGACCTGGGAGGAGGGAGCGCAGGGTCGTGACCCCGGCCTCTGCCGAGCGCGCCCTTCGGCCCCTGCAATTAGCGCCGGGAGGTCAGCAGGAACCCGGACGCCTTCACCCGCGGCTCCGAGCACAGCAAAAAAACGAGTCCGCGCCCTCCCCCTCCGCCGGTCTCAGACGCCTGGGCGCAGCCCGGCTTGGAGAAGACCTTCCCAAGGGGCGGGGGCCGGAGGGCTCAGGCCGGCACCCGCATTTGTCACCTTAAATCTACAAATCACAAAGTCGCTCGGCCCTGCAGGCTGCGGTAGCTGACCCCGGCCCGGGCCCTTTACGGACCGCTGCTCACGAGAGCCATGTGCCCTTCGTCCCTGTAGACGCGGCCAGGGTAGAAACCGAAAAAAAACCAAACCAAACCAAAACAGAGTTGTAAAGAAAGAAAGAGAAAGCTAATCAGGCAAAGGGGAGTTGCATCCAGGGTCGAATCTCAGTGGTGTATATTGGGGAGGGGGGAATCCTTTCTCTCGTCATCTACCCAGCATGAACTCAGGTTATCCCCTGCCCGACAGGGTCGGGGGAACTGGTAGAGGTTTCTACACGGAGCGGCAAGGTACTTGGGAGAAAATTATGAGAGAGGATCCCCCTCATTGAATTTCCGAAGGCTCTTTGGAAACCCGAAGTCGGGAAGGACTGTTTTTCTCATCTGAGGCCCAAACAGGAATGAAAGCGATATCCAGGAAAGGGACGACGGCGGCTTCTTCCGACGTTGGGGTGAGAGGTGGGGGGTGGCGCGGGGGGCAGAGGAGGAGGGGAGCCTGGACTGGGGTTGGCGAGGATGAGAAGGGGCAAAGGTGAAACGCCCCAGCTCCGGACCCCGGGAGGCACTGGGGAGCCGAGTAAGCGGCGGCCACCGGGGCGCGGTCGCGAGCCAGACAGATAGGAGGCACTCGAAGCTCGGGAAAAAAAAAAGGCGAAGGCGCCGGCCCCAAGTGCCTCCGCGGCGGCCGCCGCCACCATAAAGCCCGCGGCGAGATTGCGACCGGCGCCAGGTGAGTAATAGGCAACGAAATCCAGAGAGATTGCGAGCCGCTCACCCCCAGTCCATCAGCGCCACCAGAGTTACCCATTAACACCACTATATACAAATAAGATACACGGGAGATTTAAAAAAAAAAAAAAAAAAGGCAAGCACTGGGAGAGGCTAGATACACGTCTGAGCACCGTCCCAGAATTTGGGGGATGAGGTGGGGAGGAGGTGAGCAAATCTGGACCGTGAAAGAAAAGCATTCCTGCCCTCCT
>NW_020172781.1:1040123-1040591 GCF_003031525.2 Neophocaena asiaeorientalis asiaeorientalis | reverse complement strand
CCCCCACCCCCCGGCTCGGGGAGAGCGCTGCCGAGCACCCCGAGCCGACTGCCACCTTCCCGGGGCGCAGGCACCGCGCGTAATCGTTGGGCCAACAACCAGTCCCAGTCGGCTGCGGCCGCTGCGCGTAGGGCGCACGCCCGGGAAATCTTCGGACCCTCCGGGGAGCTAGCGCCCCAAAGATCCCCAAGCCTTGCAAAGCTTCCCCCCACCCCTCACCTCCGACCCTGAATGTTTTCCCTCCCACTCCGGGAGACAGCGCAGGAGAGGCTATGGGGCTCCCCACGTGCCTGGTTGGAGATGGAAGGGGCTATGCCCCCCTCTCCAAAAGGTCTCGACCTCTATCCCCTTCCAAGTACAGCATGAGGGCGGGGCCCGAAGGTGACAGGGGACCGAAGGTGACAGGGACTTGGGGCCGGGCTGGCGGGCTCCAGGGAAGGGGAGGGAGGGCGGCAGCCGCCAGGCAGG
>NW_020172781.1:1030486-1040040 GCF_003031525.2 Neophocaena asiaeorientalis asiaeorientalis | reverse complement strand
TGGAGACCCTTCCTGTCCTCCCCAAATCCCCCCCACCCGCCCCCAACACACACACACACACACCTCCGAGGCGAGGCTGGGGTGGGGAGGGCAGGAGACCAAAGACTGTCATGGCCTCACCATTTTTTATTGAATGTTTCAAAGATAAATCGAACTTCAAAAGGCAACTCCCCAAACAGTCTGGAGGCTGGTTGGAGGGAAGAACTGGAGGAGGGTGTCAGCCTCCTGGGTGACTTTTCCCTCGGAGGGGGTCAACTATGCGCCCTGGAATTACCTTTCCCTTGCGGGGAAAACTGCCCTCCTCCTTCCCGTGACGCAAAGTTTGCGCAGAGCTGGCCGCGCTTCGCACGCACAATTCGGGCTGAGGCCTCTGAGGGGTGTCTTGGGTCAGCCTGGTCCAATCTGAGACACCGGGGACTACAGGGGGGCGTTCGATTTCGTTCCCTTCTCCTGCAGCTTGGAGGGTTGCTGCCTTGCCAAGCCGCGGCTGGCCACGAGGAGATTCTGCTAGTTTTTGTTTGTTTGTTCGTTTTTGTCTTGTTGTTTTTTGCACACTGGGGCAAGGAGAAATTGACTTCAATTTCCCAGATCGACGTGCAAAGGGAGAGCGCGCCTAAAACGAAAACGTTCGGATTCGTGCGGGGAAACACTGACTTAGGGAGCGAGCATTCTTTTTCCATTAAAACTTAAGTATCTGAAATTGCTATTCTATCCAATTCTAATCAGCCCCCCTTCCGCCTCTCGTTTTGCTTCCTAATTTAAAGGAAAAGTATTGAAACCGCTCCCTTCACCGCCGCCGCCGCCGAGTAAGGGACTTTTGTTTTTAGTTTTGTAACTTGAGTGACATCTCATTTTGGTTCAGTGGGGGCGGTCTTAATTATTTAAAGGCAAAGAGAAGGGACTAAAGGAAGCTAGGAGAGAAAGAGGCCCATTCTCCACTTTCAGTAAAGTTCCCTAAAGAAAGCACTTAACACAAGGCCCAAAGACATTTCAATAAAAATTTATTGAAATTTCAATGATATTTTAAAGAGAGGGGGCAAAAATACAGAAAACCAAAGAACTCATCAAAAATTATAACACAAAATATACCTTCATGAATTTTTGTCTTTAAACCAGCTCTCAGCAACTGACTTTTGAACTGTGAATATATATCTCTATAGGCACCAATTCAAAACACCATCAACACTGAAGACAGTAAGTAGTCAATTCCACTTTGTTTTGAAGAAATCAGACTAGCAAATACAAATACAAAAGAAAAATCATGAAGTCAAACCGTAGCCTCCGCACTCCCCACCCCACCCGCAAGCAATCTCAGAACCACCTCCCCAAGTTTTGGTAAAATAGGCAACAGCACTTTTCCCCACTTTTGGACATTAAAAAAAATTTTTTTTTTCTTTGCAGACAACTCTTTTGAAAAGTGTGTCGGTGTCGGTGCAGAAAGTGTGTTTTCTACTTTTAAAAGCGATCCTGTGACCTTGAAATAAAACTGACTATAGGAAAACAAAACCACAAAACCTGACAGCTGCAATCCTATTTACAGAGAGCTATGTACAATGTCAATAAATTAAAGTTTAATTTTTCGAGCATTCATATTCCACCTATTTACAAGAGTTATCAAATAATTACATAAATACTTTGTCTAATAGTCTCGTTTCTTCTTTATTATTTTTTAAAACCTTGTTATTGCATATACAGGAAAGAGAAAGAACTGTCAGAGGGACGACATGAGTCCTGCTACAGAGCTTAGATAAAATAAATTCATTTTTGGTGTTTTCCCCACCCCCTTCCCTTGAAATCATCCCCCTTGGGGTTGTCGAGAATCGAGGAAAAGGGTAAGGGGTAATGTCCTTTTCTCTCTAAAAGCAAGCATTCAAAAATAAAACCCACAAATACATTACTGTGGCACATGCAAAAAGAGACCTATAGCTCTTAAAACATCACAAGAATATTAAAAAGACACAGATTTCCTTAATAGAGACTAAACAAGTATGGCAGGGACTTCCCTCCCCAAACAATGCTACCCAGTAATTTATTTAGAACTGATACGCAGGTCACTAGAAAGTTTTTAATCTTCACAAACAGAATCATATTAATGTATCCATTTGTCCCCGGTATTTTTTTTTCAATTTTATTTGTTTCCACTTGACACGGTGAAGGAAAAAAATATATATATATAAATCTGCACTGGGGGAGCTTTTCAACCCCTCCCCTCCTGGGGCCTGGCTACCTCGATCTTCCCACAGCTTCCAGACCAGCCTCGAAGGAGGTGCTCCGGCCGCCAAGGCATTGACTCCCACCCCCAAGAGCTCAGTGCAACCGACGTTTCTGAGCCAGATCCCGGATGTATAAACCACGCCAAGAAGAAAGGGCTTGTTTCTAGCACATTCTCTCCAGGGAGTCCGGCACCCCTTCCCAGACAGGGCTTCACAAAGAAGGGCTGACCTCACTGCACGCCCGTGGTTTATTTGACATCCAACAAAGTGCACTGCAGACTGGACTGGACTGGAATGAAGAGACTTTTCTGGGGAGGGGTTTACGGGGATGCGCTGCGGGACCTGTCGGGCTTGGCTTCCAAGCCGCTGACCAGCCGCTGTATGTTCTGCAGTTCGCTGGTGGCCGCCTCCTTCTCCGGGCAGAGTTTGGGCGACAAGGACACGGAGCTGGAGGAGAGCGTGGAGGAGCGGCTGTTGAGTTCCGAGCCTGAGTCCACGGCCACCGAGGCCGGGCTGGCGGCCAGGGCGGCGGCCTTGCCATCGAGGGGCCCCGGGGCTGCGGCCATGGACGGCAGGGCGGTGGTGAGCAGGCTGCTGCTGTCCGGCACCGGCACGGGGATGGAGTAGGGGCTGTAGCGCAGCCGCGGGCGCATGGTGTTCAGGTTCAGGAACGGGTGGCGGTGCACGGAACTGGAGGCGGCTGCCGAGGAGGCGGCCGCCGCCGCGGCCATGTACGTGTAGGGATAAGGGAACAGGCTTCCGAAAGGCGACATGGCCAGGCCCTGCGCGAGGAAGAGAAGGCAGGGGCAGAAGAGTCAGGGCCCAGGCTCTGCGCAGTGGGGAGGAGCCAACCTCATCCATCACCCCTCCCCCACCCGTCCCCACCTTGGGTGAGTCCTTAACCTCTCTCCCTGGTGGGTAGAGAGCAGGACACTCAAACTTCTGTGTCTAGGTCCAAATCTGAGCTGTGTCAACCTAGGCCGAAGTATTCACTCCCTGTGCCTCAGCTTTCTTATATGGCAAAACCAGGGAAAAGTTTAATAATTTGCATACTTCTGGGGGACTCTGTGGGTATGAAATGAGCTGCTGCCTGCAACATACTTCACACAGGGCGCCTGGCCGATAGGACGGTTGGAAATTCTCCCATCAGAGTCCGTTGTTCCACCTGTTAAATGGGGCTACAGACAGTCTAACCCCACAAAAGTAGCTGGGTGCAAACCAGAGGGCATAAAATACTGGACATGAATTTTTTTTCATTCTTGTCGCTCCACCCCTCCGTCCTCCTACGCCAGTCTTGAAGTTTAAAAAAAAAAATCTGGGGAAGATCCTTAAGCAAAAGGAAAACGGGGGTGGGCAGGATGGAGGGGGAAAGAGTAAAGGGCGTTTGCTATGAACCAAGAAATCACATAGCCCCAGATATGCTGGTGTTACAGGTGGAGAGACTGAGTTGAGATAGGCCCCGGGTGTAGGAATTCACTCGGCTAGCAAGTGGCAGAAGCAGAATAAAAATCCGGGGACCCTGGCCCGGGTGAGTTCTCTCTGACCCACTGCCTTGGGTACTATTAGTACCTGTCTGCCCAGGCAGGCCCTCGCCCGCCTATCACCTGCCCACCAATGACAGGAGGGTCTCCAGAAAGGGCTAGCACAGGAGGTGGGAGGGATGGAGGAAGGGCAGAAGCCAGCCCTTTTCTCAGTCCCCTCCTCTTTCCAGAGGGGGAGGCCAGTCCTGCCTCTTGGCTCAGGGAAGGGAGATGAATGTGCTCAGACAAAACAAAAGGCAAGGGCATGCAGAATACCCCATAGAACCTTTTCGCCGGGGTTCAGAGCATTTTCAGCAGCCTGAGACTTCTCCCCAGCTGCTGGAGCCCCAACACAGCTGTCTGAGCCATACACAGGCCGCCAAGCCTGCCACAGCCCCAGCCTGTCCTTCTCTGACATTTCCCACGTGTGCACAAGCCATTAACCCTTTGGGGAACAGGCTGGCCTGCGACGGGTGGGGGAGCAGGGAAATAGCTTCATATTGGAGGTTCAAGAATCAACTCTTCCCCGGGGAGTCACTTCCCTTACCAGGTCATGGTCTCTCCCTCCTCTAAGTCTTGGGGGAGGGTTGGCTGTGCAACATTTAAGAGACATTTCAACTCTGAAGCTAAAATCACAGCCTCTGGAAAAGGCCCTGGAATCTGACTGACTGCCTGGGGTAGAGTCTCAGGTCCACCACCTACCAGCTGTGTGTCCTTGGATAAGTTACTCAACATCTCTGATCTCTGTCCTTTCATCTAGAAGGTGGAGGTGATCATAGGATCGCTGAAGTCAGAATAGATCGAGTACTTAGAAGAGCACCCGGCACAAAGTAAGTGCTGTGTAGAGTTATTATCTGTTATTACCATCTAGTTACTCTGCTAGAAATAGCCCTTAACTTAGAAAAAAAATTTTTTTAAGTTTTGGTGGGGAGTGTGAGGTTATGATGAATCAATAAGTCTTGCACCTAGTAATAATAATGATGATGACAATAATAATTATTATTATTGAAAGCTTCTAGACAGGGGGACTGGGTGAGTGCCCGGGATCTAAGGACAGGCAAACGAGAGTCAACGAGGGGCCGGAGAGGCGGTTGATAAATACCTGAGAGGCCAGGACATGCTGCTGGAGGTGGAAGGGCAGGGTGGCCGCGGACGCCCCCGACAGTCCCTGCGCCGCGGCGGCCGAGGCCATGGCCGTAGAATCCAGGCCCGAGACGCCAGTGGAGGCCCCGGACACGGTGGCCAGCAGGGGCCCCATGCCAGCGGCCATGCTGGAGAAGGCACCCCCCATGGCGAACTGGCCGGGGTGCAGGAAGAGCGGGTGCCCGTTGAAGAACTGCTGGCCGGCCAGGCCGGGGGCGAAGCCGAGGCCGGGCAGGGGGCCCTGGCCCAGGTGCGCGGCGGCCGCGTCCGTCTGCACGGTGAGCGGCGCGAAGGCCTTAAGGGGCCGCGCCCTCGCGGCCCGGGCTCCGGCGCTCCTCGGCTCCCAGGCCGCGGGTGCTGGACGAGATGGTGGCCGGGCTGTGGCGCGAGTCGGGCGACGCCTTGTCCAGCCGCCCGCTGTCCCGGGGCCGGCCGCCGGGCTCGGCTACGAAGAGGTGCGCCTTGACCGCCGGGCTGCCCTTGTCCCGGCACGGATCCTCCGACGTGGTGGTGGTGATTTTGGCCGCGTCGCAGGCCTCCGGGCCGTGCTCCTCTTTGCTCTCGGCCTCGGTGTCGCTCTCACCCTCGCTGGGACACAGATCTGCCAAAGGAGGGAAACAAAAGCCAAGCAGAAAGGCGTTAGCTCTGAAACCCGGGCCAGCAGAATTCCAGTTCCCCACTTTGAATCCCAGCTCAGCCACTTCCCAGCTGTGTAACCCCAGGAAGCCCCTTAACCTCTCTGCGCCTCAGTTTCCTCATCTGCAAAGTGGGAGTGATGATACCGCAAATTTTAGTGGAAGGATGCAACAAGCTAGTAACGAATTTCAAGTATGTAGATAGAGCGGCACCCCTCCGTCCATAGATCCTTCCCCAAATGGGTAGTGAATTTTACTATTTTACACAAGTGAGGACTGAGCTCCTACTAGGTCAGACAAAGCCTTTACTGGCCTTTTTCCCCATTCGATTGCAAATTCAGTTTTTAAAAATCAAAACTGACTTACACTAAAACTCACTGCGGGAACACCTTCTAGTTACCCTCTCTTTGTTCCCTGAGTGATTGAGAGCAGTCCCTTCCACAAATCTGTGGATTTCTTTCAGAAGGATTTGTTTGGAGAGAACCCTGACATTTGAATTGGTAGTGGCAGAATTGAACACTCCTCCCCCAACATGCATGCACGCACACACACACACACACACACACACACACACACACTCCACTGAGCCTTCTCTGTTTCCCCTGTCTCTGCAGACAGAGATGGGTGATAAGCGGCCCACTCACTGCCTGAAGACAATCATGGATTCTCTTTTGCTCTCACCACACCCTCTGTGGGTGTCCTACCAGTAAAAAAAAAAAAGAAAAAGGGATCCCGTTTTGTGTTTAAAGCTTGAATGGATTGAAGACATAAAGAACTCTCATTTTATTTCACTTAAAAAACAGGTCTCTTCCTATTGAGAGCATGTGTGTCTTTCCAAATAAATAGTTCTTGCTCTTTAAACACAGGAAACCAACTGGGGATTTGAACAGCTCCTCCTCTCCCACCCCTGCCCTCCCCAACCCAGATTCTCAGTGCTTCATCTTCTCTCACAGGTCCATGGTGGCTCTATAGCTGGATTTCTCTTGGTCACCTTCCCTGTTCCAGGTGGCCGAAAATCCCCTGACTCCTCCCACCCCCAGCCTAACACATTTTAACCTAGAGTTTGAAGATAGAGTGAAAAAAAGTCAGCTGCTGCTTGGTTGGAGGGGTGGGGTGGGGGTGTGGGAAAAAGAAAGAGAGAGAGAGGGATGCTCCAGGCGCCCACCCAGAGGGAATACAGGAGCTGGGACGACTACTTCCTCCCTGCCAACTCAGTGTCTGGGCGAAAGGGGTCTGAGCTCTCAGAGGAACTTAGGGAAGGGGGACACACCTGATCACCCTTTGTGAGATTTGGCTCCTGTTTACAAACTTCTAGAAGGATCTGAAGCTTTGGAGGGGTCAGGTTCCCTGGTGGGTGCCCCCAGCCCCCAACTCTTCAGGCTTCCAAGAGCTGGAGAAATCTGAGAAATCAGAGGTGGCCAGACTTACCTTTGAGGTTGGATGTCCCTACGGTGGAGACGGCCGGAGAGGAGGACTGAGCGAAGCAGCTGAAGGAAGCCTGCTCGCTGGAGGACTCGTCGGAGGTGCCGTTCTCCTTTTTGTGTCTGTCATCGAACACCCTCATGGACTGCAGGGTGAGCTGCTTTCTGTGGCAGAAGCCCACACACACCCAGCGTTACATATCAGAACAGGATTTTCGGCCTCACCCTCTCCAAAGAGGCGCACACATGCCCAGGGGGATGGGAGGGGGAAAGAAGGCTTTGGGTGTATTTATTCAAGATCAGAGGGATTCATTAGGGAAGGGGTATTGGCTGGGGCAGTGAAATCTTGTTTAAAAGTAAAGAGCAACTTTGGGCCTCACTGGTTCCAGTTCTCACACCTGCCCAAGAGTTACCGACTGCTCCTTTGGGAGCTGCAGGTCCAGGTGATGGCAAGATAATGTCTTCATGAGGGGCAGGACCGTACCTGGTGACCCTGAGCCACTAGATATCAGGTTGGGCCATCTCATGATCATGCATTTGTACCTGGATTTCCCTACCCTCAGAGTTCAACGGGAAGGCAGGAGGGGTTTGAGTCTTTGTTCTTGTGAATTAGACATGAATTATGATGTCATCTTATGAAATAAACCATGATATGAAAAAAAAAAAAAGTAAAGAGCGAGACGGGAGATTGGAGCCAGCCAGAGACAGCTGAGCAGCCTGCCTCACAGACTGAGGGGAACAGAGGACTCAAAGCAGTGAACACAAAGGGCGGACCAACTCCACACGGGTTGCTAAGATTGGGAAGAAGTGGTTATTTCATGGTGCGCTTTACTGTAATCGGTTCACCAACACATTAATTGGACTTAAAAAAATCTATTTTGATGTGAGAAATTATTTCTTAATGCCCAGCCCCTCCCCCAGGGGATAGGTTAAAAATTGGGGCTGATTTTCTGGATTTTCGAAATTCTTTGAACGCGGGTGGGGGAGGGGAGAGCTTCTTTTATATACCAGCCAGCTGTCTGCTTAATGCAGAATGATACATGTCCCCACAGAAGGAGGGAGCCATAGATGTCTCCAGGGGCTTCAGTTCTGTCTGAGGGTATTTGCCAGACAAGACTGCAAAAATCCCAAGGCATTTTGTGAATGGCTTAGTCCTTTCCCGGGACCTGCCCAGGATGAACTTAAACTAATTAGAAATTAATAGGCATCTGTATATAATCTGTATCCCTGATACTTTTCTTGCAGAGACATCTTTCTATGGGGTGGCCTAGTTAACTTCCTTTAAGGTAACATGGAAGAGGTAGAGAAAGTGGTGTACCGGAATCGGTTAAGCTCTTGACTGAGGGGCATCAAACCGTTTTCCACCCTTCCCCCGCCCTTCCCCCACCCTTCTCAAGGTAAGTGCCTGCATCCCACTTCTAACAGTTGAGTGTTGGGACCTAGAAAAGCGATTTTCTAAATTATCTGAGAAACAACTCTCTCAGCTCACCTTTTTTCTCTCCTGCCATTTCCAGTGTCCCGGAAACCTTTTGCAAAAGGGTTGTTGTCTATTTTTAACTGAGTTATCTAGAGAAGGAGACACAAGCAAGAAAGAGACACTGGTTTCATTTTCTAGAATGTTCTGGGAGTGTTTCCCCCAACTCATTAATCTACTAGAAATCTGACTTCCAACCACCGGAGAAGTCATTTGGATAGGCCAGGTTGAAGAGAAAGAGAGAGGCGAACACAGAAGAAGTTTGGAGGGGGCCAGGAGGAAAACCAAAGCAAACTGTGTCATGGCTGGCATCTCCCATTGGAGGCCAAACCAGGGATTCCAGGCTGAAATGATCCTGCCTGGGCAGCCAACAGCCTGGGCTTAGAAATGGAAAAGCTGTCAAGGGGCAACCTGTAGATCTTAAAATTATGCTTTCCTTTAGATTTTTTATACAGAGCAATGATCATAAAATATGTTATGGTATATTTCCTGCCCCAAAACACACGCACAAACATACACACAGCACATCCTCCAACCTTTTCTGTAAATCTAATAAAATGATTTATGGGGTTTCACTACCCTTGTGCTGGAGTGGGCTTGATTTTTTTTGCTGGGTGTCGGGGGAGTGTGTTTCAGGAATTACGATATTGACAATTATAGATTTAGAAGGACCGAATGACCACTGGAAACATTTGTTTTCATTTATATGCCCTGCCACCGCCATTAGGTGGAGAAGGCCCATGGCCGCTTTGATCAAAAATGCTGTATTTTATTATTCCATTAACAACTTAGATTCATAGCATTCTGGGTCTAGAGGGTGCGTGCATTTTTACACGCTGAGGAAAAATAGTATGTAATCTTTCAAATCCCTTCCCTGCGGTGGGGTCGGGGATGGGGATGATGTATACAGAGTTCGCTAGAGGTGGGAAAAGGGCCCCTTGGACGGATTCTTGTTCTTGGAATAAATCCTGCTTGCACTTCTTGCAGGGAGAGGAGGTCCTGATGTCCTAGTCTCCAGACCAAGGAACCAGACCTGGAACACCCCCATCAGCGGGCCCCAGAGGACCCACTCATAGTGAGAGTGAATTCAAAATGGAGGGCGTCGTCTAGTGAGCTGGACTGGCACTGAGGTCCAGGGTGCAGAAGTG
>NW_020172781.1:1018391-1030397 GCF_003031525.2 Neophocaena asiaeorientalis asiaeorientalis | reverse complement strand
CCCGCCCCCCTTAACTGCCTGCTAACAGCCAAGCTGGCGCCCGGTGAACCCGCAGCAAGACTCACTTTCTCTGTGTCTCTCTGTGCACACGCCCATGACCTTCGGGCCACCATAGCTTTACATACCAGGTGCTGCCTGCTGTTCCATTTGGGGGTACTCGTAATCCCCGGCCTCAGGCCCCGGGAGAAAAAAAAAACCCTTCAAATGAAGTGGTGACTTTGGTCATCTCATCTCAAAAGCCTCAGACAACTCAATTAGCATGACCCTGTGATCAGAGTAGGTTTTTCCAAACACACACACACACACACCATAAAAAACACAGCAGCGTAAAAGGTAATAAAAACCAGACCAGCTACTCGGGATTTCTGGCTAGGGGAGAAAATCTGGTCTCTGCTGGGACTCTCCTCCCAAGATCCCGAATGGCTTTTGCCTTCAATTTTAGCTGGTTCCTTTCGAACCTGATTTCTTGACCCTTCTTCCTGAAGGGGAAGAGGATGAACCTTGAAACCAACAGGAGAAAGCCCTGGGTCGGGTGGGGCGGGCAACAGTAAGGACGGGTGGTTACAGGAGCTTCTCACTGGCAGAGTTAGTGGGGCATTTTTTTTCACTCGGCATTGGATTCCCAGCTGGTCAAGTTTGTTTTTTTTTTTTTTCCTTCTGCCTCTGCAGTGTGCCAGTGCCCCTTCCCCGCAAAGCTCCAGTGAAGGTCAAATCACAAAAGAAAAATCAGAGTCCCATCCCCATGCTCTTGTGACTTTCTTATCCTCTCCCCAGAGCAGCTTAAAGGGGGGAGGGGAAGTGGGTGTTAATATCACGATTAAAAAGAAAAGCGACTTTGGTTACCTTATCATTCTGGTATGCGGTCACAGCGATGAATTCGGTTTCGGGGAACAAGTACGTCCGAAAAGTACTATAAGGAAGTTTTAAGATGTCATTGGCCCTCACAATGTGGAAGCGAGGCTGGTATTTATGCATGGAGTTCAGTATAGTCTGCAGGGGCCGGAAGAGGAGAGACACACATCACAAGAGGATTTAGTGGGAAGAACAGGACCCTAGGACCCCTGTCAGGCCGATGTCTACCCCACCGAAGGGCACCACGCTTGTACCAAGCCCACCTCCTTGGAGTACCTCTGTGGGAACATTCAGCTCCCCACGTAATCTTCTGGAGAATCCAAATTGCTCCTCAATTTCCAAAGGGTCCTCCCCCACCCTCACCATCTAAGGTTGATTCGTACCTTGAACCCTAGCCTACCTGAGTACCAAAACTATAATTCCCCTGCCACGTTGCTTGATCACTTGGGAAGGCCAAAGTCTTAAAAGATAGAGAAAAACATGCATTTTAATTTACAAAATGATTCAGTCTTTTAAGTGCCCACTAATTGACGAGCCCAATCCACTTAAAGCCCTGAAAGGCTGAACTCTAGAGAGGAATATTTATGCCTTAATCAAATCAAGGGCTTCAAATGCAATTCCTGCCCCCTGAAGATATTTCCGTGCCATTCACGTCTTCCTGGGCCTAATCTTTCTGCTTATTCCTCACTTATCACTCTGCTTATTTTATTGAAATGTTGGGGAGGCGTAGGGGCAGGGGGCAAAAGGTCCTTTGCTTGACTTTTACAAGCAATCTAAGTCTCCTGAAAGTTTCTAGGAACTCCCTCCCTGAATCCATACATATACTCCCAACACATATGCAATTTTTGTACCGGGAAATCTAAGTCTCATTTCTAGTAAACCTGACTTTCACCTAAGCCCAATTCTTTTTTAGTCCAAGGGAAGAACATCTTTCAAAATCTGTATTCACACCCTCTCACCAACAGAGTCAAGACTTCGAACCTTAAAACTCCCCTAAGCAACAATATGGCTGCTTTCAAAACAGAAGTTTGATATCGTAAAACAAATCCCTTACGAACATCTACCTTTGACACTGATTTTACGTCTTCACGATTGCTTTTGAACTTCCCTGTCAGGTCAGTTACCAAGACCTGGACTTGCCACAGAACATGAGCCTCACTTCTTTCAGAATGCCAGGCCTTCCATTATCTGAAGAGAAACACCCTGGAATTCTCTCTCCATCTCTGTTTGCGGATCGAGCAAGTTTGCTATGCTTGGCAACTGAGAGCGAGGGAGAAACTCTCGGTTTTACATGGAAGGTGGAAGCACTGCCTTTGCTAGAGAGAAGAAAGAGAAAATTTTATCGAAGGGAAGCAATGAAACTTACAAATCCGTGTTTGTCCGAAATGTTGTTGGTGAGTTTCAGTTTGTGGAAAGTGACAACTTTGGACATCCACTGTTCCCCGGTGGCAGGGCTGTCGGGGTGAATGTACATTCTCTTTGGCATTTCAGGGTCAGCCTTTCCCGCCACCATCCACCGAGAATTGTGAAATTTATACCGACAGTCATCTGCAGCGATAATGTCCATCAACAAAATGTATTTGGCTTTTTTATCCAGCCCTGAACACCTTACTTTAAATGGAGGAAACATTCGCCTACGAGGGGAGAGAAGAGAGAGGAAAAAAATATCACTCAGTTTCCCGGGTTTGATCTTCTACCTAAAATATTTAAATCAAATTTAAAACTTTCGATTACATTTGATGAGCTTGTGCCATTCAGAGTAGGGCGACTGGATGCAAAGTTGTTTCCTTCCACAACAGAAGGATTAAATATGCTCAAATGGCTCTATTTTAAATGTCCCAAGATTCGAAACAAATGAATTGTGGCACTGGATTTCTCTACATTATCTAATAATTTCTTTGTAATTTTTGTGGTCTCTTGTATGACTTTATAGATTGCCCTCCTGAGAGGGAAATTCCTGCCTCTGCCTTTTCCTCTGCCTTTTTTTCTGGCTGTCTAGTTGTAAACAGCTTGGGTAGGATTTTAGTCAAGTTCAGTCAGTCGAGGTAGAATTTTCCACCACCCATTGATGAGAAAATGTTAAACGTATCAAGAAAAGAAATGTCAAGTTGCACCCCTCCCTGCTGTGGAACAGCAGTCCCGCTGCTGGCGAAATGAAACTGTACTTTGGTGAGTTCTCAAAACGAATTCTGTAGATTGGGGTGGACGCCCAGGCCTGATCACCAGCCTATCGTGCCACTAACCACATTCTCCCCACTGCTCGGGGCCAGACCAAAACGGCAAGACTCCACCACCAAATTGCTTTTTACTTTCCAGAGGCGTTGGCATTCTGTACTTTTGACTTAAAAGGGAGCAGAGAGCGGGTCGCTGTGAAACTGCCTATGTGTCTTCTGGGAGGATTTTATGGCAAACTTTGGCCTCATTTAGCTTGGAAAGACACAGAAAACTAAAGACCTGAAGAGAGGGATTTTCTTTTTATTCCTTCAACTTTATGCCTTGGTAGACTTTGATGCCATTTTAAAAAAAAATCAGTGATTTTAAGTGACAGGCACGTTTTGGTCAGGCAAGGACCTCTAAACGTTATATAAAACGTGGTTGATAATATTCACACATGAAACAGCAGTATGGGGCTTCCTGCTGGCTCCTTGGGTCTGCAAACATAATCTTAATTAGCCAAAATTGCCTATTGAACTCTCCCTCGATTACAGACACACGAAGCAGTATGGACAAACCCCAAATGCCCTTCGGTTTCTCTCTGACGCTGGCAGGGGCAGGCTCAGGCCCCCTGCAGACCCAGGGGCTAGGCTGGAGGGCAGAAAAGGCAGGGCAGCTCCTTCCAGGCCTCCTGCTACCACACAAACAAAAAGGGCTGTAAGTGTTTCTCTCCGAGAGCAAAATGAACCAGACAAAAATACAACATCTATAAAGACACAAAAATGCTCCAGAAAGGTTTGAAACACTGAACTGCCTGCAGTGGGGTGCTTTTCTTTCTTCCTGCAGAGATGTCTGGGCAGCACTGAAAAAATTCTACCTATCCTGTACGGAACCCGGGATGCAGACCCAGGTAGGAAAAACGGCCGGCTGCAGACGCCCAGGTAAGCTGAAATCTCCTACCACAGGGGCAGGGCCCGGGGAGGTCTCTGTACACAGTTCTGGTACACAGTTCCGGGGGAACCGTGTTTGCCTCTAAGCCGGAATAACTGGCAAACCGACCGTTCTGGGAGGCGAGAGAGAAAAGGAGGAAAGAAACCTTCAGTAGTTTGGGGGAGGGGGCCCGCCGCTTGCTTACCTTCCCGACTTGGTAATGACCATCTCCGTGCCCCGCTTGTGGAACTGATCCCAAAGTTCTTTGGCCTCGAGGTGCACCTTGGGGTCATCCTCCACTTCTTCTTCCGGCTCCATGGTCTTCAGAGGCCTCAGATGTGTCTGCGGCCCCAGGGACGAGAAAGGGATGCCGGTCTCGGCCGCCCCCACCAATTGATCCATGATCGGCTTGGCCAGGGCGCCGGGCAGCGAGAGCGCCGCCGCGCCGTTGGGCGGCAGAGTCAGCGCGGGGAAGAAGGGCGGCTGGTGACCCAGCACCGCGCTCATGGCGAAGTCCGGCGCCCGGTGAGGTAGGAACGGATGGTAGGCCATGCTTGTCCCAGGGATGACCGGATCTCTCATGGAGAGGCTCATCCACTCCAGGCGGGGCGCTGGGCTCCAGCCGGGGACGAGTCCGCAGCTGCTGTTCTGTTTTGTTTTTGTTTTTTAACAGCAGCGCATAGTTTGGAGGAGGGGAAAAAAAAAGAAAGAACAAAAAAAGCGGGGGATCACAACTAAAGCACCTCAAAGTGAGGGGAGGGGGAAGTGTCTTTTCGGGAGGGGAATGCCGCTTTTAAAGAGGGCAAGGCGAGAAATCAGGAGACATAGTCGCTCGGATGACTGTCCTTGTGTCTTGCGTTTTCAAAAAGCCGCTCCTGGAAGTCGGTTTACGAGGCGAGAGGAACGAGCAGGGTCTGGACTCGTGCCGGAGCCCTGCTGCTTGGCTCGAAATAGACACGCCAGCCCTCGGTCCCGGCAGTCCCCCTCCAGCCCCCAGTTCTTTGTTGTAAATGCGAACGGTTCTCCTAGGAGACTTTTTACCTTTTCTTCTCCTTCTTCTTCCCCCGCCCCCCTATCTCTCTGCCTCTCCCTCTGGCTCGCAGGAGGCGTCTGCAGTTGCGCTAGACCAGCTTGAACTGCGAGCGAGAGAGCGGAAAAAGTCTCCCTCCTTTAAAAAAAAACAACAACAACTCTGATTGAAGCCCTCTTCTACCAGCGCTATCAAAACTTGTACTGCAAACGGGCTTCCGTTCGCCCTCCTCCTCCTTCCTCCGCTCCGAGCCTGGTGTCTGGGTTTCAATCCGAATCTTGGTGTGCTCTTCTCCCGCGCCTCTCTTCCTTGTCCTAAAACGTGAGCGAATTCTCTTCCTAAATCTGCGTCCAGACGCGCAGGGCAGGGAGGACTTAGGGGGGAGGAGGGGAATGAAAAGAAGGGAGAGAGAGAGGGAGAGAGAGAGGGAGAGAGAGAGAGAGAGAGAGAGAGAGAGAGAGAGAGGAGAGAGAGACAGAGTGGGAGAGGGAGCGCGAGGAGAGGGAGGGAGCGAGAGAAAGCCAGAGAGAGCTCCTCGCCACCCTCCTCCGCCTCTAGAATTCCCCGGGCGTCTGCTCGGCGGTCTAGAAGGTCGGGCTCTGCTGTGGGCTGCGGAGAGCCGGAGGCCTCTTGATTGGCTCTTTGACGCTTTCGGACCAATTGTGTTGCTGCATAGGCGTGGTTTTCACAGGTCGAGTGCTGGGGGATAGAGCCGAGTTATAAAAAGAAGGTGTCGGAAACTGTAACGTCGCAGCGCCGCATCGGTACTACTGCCTGTCCTGTGAATATGTCAACATGATCAGAGGGAGGGCGGGGAGCCACTGGGGAGCGCGCGCACCGAGTCGCCTCTAGGTGGCTTATCAAGAGATCGCTGCAGCCTCAGAGCTCGCTCGCTCTGGCTCAGCCCACGTCTGAAATGCCTCAGCCATCCAGCCCGGGATAGAGGGAGGAGGCCGGGCAAGGAGCACGGGGGAGGGAGGCGGGAGCGAGCGAGCCGGGCCAGAAAGGCGGAGAGCGCGCCCGGCGCCGAGCAGGGGCGCTCGCCTCTCGCGCGCTCGGCTCGCCTCTGGCCGCCGCGGTCGTTTCTCTCTCCCGCACACCCTCTTAGCCCGGCCCCGGGCGAGCCGAGCGGACGGCCCAGGCTCCCGCGAGCTGTCCTCCGGCCGCCGGGCGCAACAAAAGCCGACCGCCGCGGAGAGGCGAGCGCCACCGAGTCTCCACGCTCGCACACCCTCCAGCCCCACGTGGAGCCAAGCTCCTCCCGGCCGCCACTAAAGGGCTCCCGAGCTCGGGTGTCTCTCGGTGCCGGTCTCCCCGGCAGCAGGGCTCAAGGGCTCCCGAGCACACGGATGCAGGCAGATCTCAGCCCACGCTGGTGGGGGCTCGCGTTCCACCGTGCCCCACCCGAAACTATGAGCGGAGACCCAAACATTCCTAGCACGTCTGTACGCGAATAAGCGCCGGCCCACTGGGACCCAGCCACCCGCGAAGACAACGTACACGCAAACACTTAGCCTGCGCGGCTGCCCGGGTCTGCGCTCAACTGACTCCGGGAGGCGGACTCGGGCTTTTCTGAAATACATTTACCAGCCCTTTTAGATCTCGTCTTCCATTTGGAATCGGGCTCCCGGTTTTCCACCTGAATGTGTGTGTGAGTGCAGAGGGGAGAGGGGAGATCTGAATAAAGTGAGCGCAGCGAGGGACTAGGTTCTGGGCCTGTCCCCATCCAGCCGCCTCCGTCCCTTCGGCGGCCGGCTCGGTGAGGAGCTGGTAGGGGGAGGTGCGCCAGCCCTGTATTTCCTCCAGGCATCGCACTTATCTCTCGGTGCCTCAGTTCTTTCTCCACCCGGGGACTTATCTCGCCAGAAGTCGGGGGGTGAATTTGTAAAACAAATCGTGAAACGCCCCCATCCCAGAGGCGAGGTGACCGGCTCCAATTCAGGTAGGGTGGGGGGCCTCAGCAAGGGTGAAGGGGAGGGAGGTAACCGGATCTTAGCTATCAGACCTGTCGCCGAATTGGTAACTGTTACCGCAGGTCCCTGTCCGGGTCAGAGGATTCCCCAGACCCACATTTCCCATTTCTGGGGGCCAATGAGTTGGGCCGTCCCTGCTTGGATGGAGGGAAATCTTGGGGACAATATTCTTTTACCCTTCCTGAGTTGGGAGCTTCCTCCAGTGGAACCAAGGAACGGCTGATTGCGCGGCCTAGGGGGTTAAGAAACCCCAGGCTTGGGATATGTGTGTGTGTGTGTGTGTCGACAGCCAGTACCGTCCTCTCTTACATTTTGCCTCGTGTACCCCCTAAGCCCCCAGCTCCCAGACTCCGAAGTGAGAGCAAGTGGGGGGTGAAAATGCAGTTCCGTTGTGGGCCAACCGCGCCGAGATAGGGGCGGAACTTTTGAGGCGACAAGACTTTCCAGCCTCGCATTTTTGACGCACATGGTTAAGAGCGCTTGGCGCCAGCGCTAAGAATTCCCTGAAGTCACCAGAGAGAATAGAGTGGTTCTGCGAACTCCGTCTGGCTCGCCACCTCGCCCCTTTCTTTCCCTTTCGGTCTTTCTCTGGCGTCCTCTCTGCCTCTCTCTGCAGTGGTGGAGCAGGACGCGGCGGGGGCCAGGGTGTCGGCTCACAACGCCCCCCTCCCGCGTCCCTGGCGGCCCGATCCCGAAGGGTGCGAGAAGCCATGCCTTCCCCCTTCTTACACCGACCACGGAGGTCACCACTGGGTTTCAAGAGTCTCTGGAGGCTGAAACCCGCCCCTCCCCCACACTGCTGGCCGCCGGAGCCCGGGGCCTCACCGCTGCGCTTTCAGGAGCGGCCCCAAATCCCCGGTCTGGTTTTGCCTGCACTCGCCGGCCAATCTCTGCCCCGACGCTCCGACTAGAAGGAAAGTAATTCTGCAGCCACGAGATGACTGACCCACCCCCCAGCTCGGTGCCCCAAGCGTCCAGATGCCCAGGAGAGAGACATTTTACTCGGTCCTCCGCATTCTGGCCTCCCTTAGGTTTGGACGTGGGAGGGGAGCTTGCTGATCCCACTTGTAAATTCTCGACTTGCCTTTGGCCTCAACGGCGGAGGTGGACCTAGCCTTGATTTCAGCCCCTCATACGGCCCCCTCCCTCACGTGCCTATTTTTGCCCGTAGCTCTTACTTAACCCTGGGGTCACCCCAGTTGCCACTCCTGACCCCCACTCCCACTCCAGCGCGCAAGGGAGGAGGGGGGAGAGGAAAGTTTGCGGGGTTCCGAATCGAAAATGTTGACATCTTGCTAATGGTCTGCAAACTTCCGCCAATTATGACTGACCTCCCAGACTCGGCCCCAGGAGGCTCGTATTTTGCAGGGAGGCCGCAGTAACTTGGGATCAAAAGCGGGAAGGTGCGAACTCCTCTTTGTCTCTGCGGGGCCGCCGCGCCCCCCTCCCGGTGGGTGATAAACCCACTCTGGCGCCGGCCGTGCGCTGGGTGATTAATTTGCGAACAAACAAAAGCGGCCTGGTGGCCACCGCATTCGGGTTAAACATTGGCTAGCGCGTTCCGAAGACTTGTGCCAGGCCTGGCGGCCGGGAGAACTCACAGGCCAGCGCGCCCTGGGCCCGGGCTTTTAGGCTCTAGCCGCGGGCTCTACACGGTCTTTTTTTTTTTCTCCACGCAGACCCCCTCGATCTTCTCTTTCTCCCCGCCTCACGTTCCACAAAAGGCAGACGGGAAACACTGAAGGAGCCTGCCCCTGGGCAGAGCCTGAGAAACGGTGCTTTAAAAGACCGGGAGAAGGGGGCCAAATTTTGAATCCGAGAGGACGCGCGGAACTTCTGGTGTCCCCCCAACATTCCTCCATCTTTTGCAAAGAGTATTCACATAATTGTAGGCCTGAATTTTTTTTAATTAAAAAAAACCCCAACACACACCTCTCCAAATCTGTGATGTCTGCAGAGTTCAAAGTGAAGAAGTAGTATGAGTGCGGATTTTAAAGTGGAAGGGCAGGAGGAGCCTCAGAATAAATGGCGTATGTGCACGCGCGCGCGCAACCATATCACCTCTCCTCAGACCAGGCCAGGGATGCGGCAGACAATGCTTAGTCTTGCCGAAGAATTCCCCGGGAAGCGTCTGCTGATCCCACTTTTCCCTATGACACAGCCTGCCTCAAACTATAAGGGGGCAAATCGACCCTTTTGTGACCGAATGGTGTTTATCTGAAGTTTACAAAAGGGGGGGGGGCGGTAGAAGGGGAAAGGATGGTGGGTAGGCGGGGTCGTTTACTTTGGCAAGTTTGCTGTAAATATTCTCATCAGCATGTGTGAGGTCTGGCGAGGGACTATTACACGCTTATTCCCTCTTAAACTTTCACCCACCGTTTGCCACGGAGCTTTTCTTCGGTCCGAGGTGTCCCTAAACGGGGAACTCTGTTGACATAAGGACATCCAGGGGTTTCTCCGGGGGTCTCAGGCTTAATTAAGAAGTTTACTACGGGAGTCGGTCAAGACGTAAACTTTTTCTGGGGAGGGGCTTTCTGGGCCTTGTTTTTGCCCAGTGCCCCTCGCTCATGGGATACCAGGCTTTTTTTTTTTTTTTTAATATTGACAAGCGTTGAAACTGACTAGGTGCCCGCTACAGGACTCCCATCCTCCTTTGCGCTCAATTCCCCTAAGCCGGGACCTGATTTTCTTATCGCGGACCTCAGGGAGGCAGCTCCCTTGGGAGTGCCTAGGTTACTGCTCTTGTTTCCTCTCGCAAATCGCCGCTAGCCCCCTCCTCCCCACATTAGCACTCCTGTGCTAACCCAAACCCTGACTCTCCCACACGCAGCTCTGAAGCCAAAGGAGGACTTCACAGACCTGGGAGGCTTGATCTTCCTCCTGGAGTTTCGCATCTTCCCTCGGCGCGCCCTGCCCGCCCCCCGCCCCCAACTTGCTTTAAGAGCCTAGTTCTTCTCAGGTCTGGAGGCTTCAGGATCAATCTCTTTGGTCAGTTTCCCCATCTTTCTTCCCTCCGGGGGTGGGCACACTCCTCTTGGTTACATCAGACAGGGTACCCATTTCTGTCTCCCTTTTTTTTTCTTTTGGTTCTCCTGTCTCTCTGTCTTTCAAGATTCTGTGACTGCAGATCTGTGGTCTTTCCTGTGTTTTCCTTTACTTTCTCTTCCTTCCCTGGCATCTATCCTGTTCTTGGCTTCTATATGTCTCCTCAGTCGCTACCTCCCAGCCTTTACTTCTCTTATTCTTTCTGTTTTTGATTTACTCTTTTCTATTCTTTCTTCTTCTCCCTTTCTATTTTCTCTGGCTTTCTTGGTCCTCTCTGAATTCTCTCCAACCTTTCTGTATTTCTGGGTTGCCTCTGTATTTCCTCCCTCTCTCCCTCCCTCCTCTTCTCCAGGAACCATGACAGGCTGGAGATACCTCTTCCCGGGATTCAAGTAAACACCTTCCCCTCACACCCCTGGCTGGGAAGATAATGTGTCCTAAGAGATAGAAGAGCACTGGGCCCATTTGTGTAGGTTGGAAGTATCACTTTCTGCTTTTGGTATCCCCAAAGTCACCCTTTTCCCCAGAGCTGGCTGTCACCAATGCTCTGATCTCCCATCCTCTCTCTCTCTTTCTCTCTCTCCCTCCTTTCCAAGGCAGGAGCCCAGGGTGAAGGGCAGCATGTTGGGTTCTAAACCCCAGCTTCTAGCCTCTGTCTCGCCCCAGCAGCACAGGGCTTTCCTGTAAGGCACATTTCCCTGTCCTCTGACAGCCCTCGAAATTATTGATTAGGGCGATTCAGTACAAGAGTCTGAAGTGTGTGTGTGTGTGTGTGTGTGTGTGTGTGTGAGAGAGAGAGAGAGAGAGAGAGAGAGAGAGAGAGAGAGAGAGAGAGAGAGAGAGAGAGAGAAAGAGAGAGAAGATTGTCAAAGTTGTCTAGCTTGGGTAAGCAGTATTTTTAGTACAGAGGCGCACTTTGGCGCCAGCTGGTTTATGCTGTTTCTAGAGCATCATTCGTTATACACTTAATCCATGCTTATCATACCTCCCTTTAATGTAAATATGTTTTTGGCAGAGGCAAAATGAAAAGGTTTCACCCTCTGCGTTATTCTTATTAGCACCCACCTTTCATCAAAGCTGATCACTCTGCAAAATGGCAAATTTGTAAACGGCTAGTGATTTAGAGAAGTTGGAAGGGAAGCAAGGAGGCAAGGATGCAGGAAGTGTGTGTGTGTCTGGGGAGCATGCCTCTTATACATCTGTGAAGGTTTTTTACCCCTCTCTCTCTCTCTGTCAGGAAAAGGAACTAATTGTGGGTTCCTAATTTCAAACCAATCTACATCTTCAATGCTCTCTTTGTGTGTTTTACCCAATTACTTAAAAAAAAAAACCCAAGATAATGCAATGGACATTTCTTAGTCCAGCAGAAATGAATTCACTAGGAAGAGGCCGGGAATTTTTCCTCTCATCTTATCTGACCCAGAATCTGCAAGACACAGAGGCAGAGCTGACTTTGGCCTCAGGCACCAGGCACCGTTCACCACCCAAAATCTTTCTTCCTTCAATGTCCTGGTTCCAGATTTTCAGTCGAGACAGGTAAGGGTATAAATGGCCCTTCAGCGGCGTGTCCCAAGAATGTGGCCTGGGGGTGTGGTGGAGATCTCCGGGACAGAATACTTTAAAAAGGGTGAAGGGAAATATATTCTCCAGTCCCCAGCTGCAGATTGAGGGTGTCAACTGTACAGGAGCCCTTAATTCTGTGACTTCCTGCTTTTGCTTCTATCCATTATTTCTGGTGTTGTTGTTAGGTGCCAGGGGCACCGGGGCAGTGGGGTCTTGCCCTGTGAGAGCCGACGGGGCGGAGGGAACAGGGTGATCTGTAAGTGAGAGGCCATGGCAAATCAGATGACCGCTACTGTCAGGGAGGTTGACAGGGCAAAGAAAGATCAGCTCCTCCAAATCTGCTGAACTAACTGTCCCCCGGTAGCCACAGACACGTTTTCTCAATTTGAGCATAATATCCATTACTGTTTCCCCTACTGGGTTTCAATTAAAAAGGGTGAAAAAAAAAAAAAAAAAAAA